>NC_054479.1:141659295-141943298 GCF_017639515.1 Carcharodon carcharias
GAAGTCATTGTGTAGATTCACCTGACATGCAACGTTAGTGCAAAAAGTTACTATTTGCAGGCTGGGGACCAAAAAATCAATAGTAACCACGACATTGTTGGGGTTTTTACGCTAGACGTTCTCTCGGATTCAGCGTTTGCAGTCAGAGCTCCTTTCCCGTCAGAATGTACCTTCTTCTACCTTATCTCAGCAAACAACAGCATGACCCCGAGGATCTTCACAGAGAACCCTTACTCCCCACATTAGCTCCAGAGTCGATGAACGATCAGTAAGCCGTTTAATATAGTGTGGCTGTAATATATTCACAATATAAAGACACAACTTGCTTTATCTCTCAAATTGGGCTTTCTAAGAGAAACTCTACTTGCTGCAAACTCACTCTAGCCTTCTTTCCTGGCCAGATAGCAATGACTTTAAAACGTCAGAGCTTTCCAGTTCTCAGATATTACTTTCACACTCACTAACTACTCTCACTGACTGACTGCCCCTACAGTGCCTTTGGGCTTCCTGTGCAAGTCTGCAAATAAATCCCAGGCCCACCAACGTGTCAATCACAGAGGGCTGCAGCAATCTAGCAGAATGCTCTGACTGACAACACTTTCTTCACTTGGTGTCAATCAAAATCCCAAGCTTGGAGTGGAGCCTATCCCCCAATGATCCTGAAACACTAGGAGCAAACATTGCAGCCTCCATGATTAAATCAAAGCAAATGGTCATTCGCCAGTATTCAATGTAGGCAATCTCTGATCAGAGTCTAAGATGCTTGTTATTGAATGTGTGAGAATGGATGTTTTTTAAAACCTTTTTGGGGAATATTGTGTTATTCTGTGAAGAATAGCTGTGTGTCTGTGTGCGTAAGTGATTTAATTAAGCTGGGGAAAGGTTACTAGAGACAGGTAGTCTGGGAGTTTAAGACATGAAAGGATAGAGGCGTTAGGTGTGCATTTGTAATGAGATACTACGGTGGGTTTGAGGTACCACTAAATAGGTTGGATATAACATTGGCATTTTTAGATAAGTTGAGAGTTTGTTTGAATATCAATGGGAAGTCTGTTATGACCGATACAGTTGGTAAAGTTGGAGTTATTTAAAAATCCCAGAGGGAAACTTTAAACAACTGTCATAACCTATAATTTTAAGTGTTATATTTGAGATGCGACTCTAAATTCAGGAATCAGACCACCAGTTCTCGAGGTTTTATATTAAACTAAATGAAACATTTTATTAATTTACACAGGTTAAAATATATATACACATGGCTACAAATTAACTTTTAACAAATTCCCAAACTAATCTCCATTAAGGCAACAGCAACCCATAGACTTAACCAGACACCAGGAAAAGCATTTTCACTGTACAAATTCAAAATGAGGTTCTTTTCACTTTGGTTCCTGTGGAGATGTTTGGAGGCTTACAGCTGCTTTCGATCTCACATTGCCTCTGCTCTACACACACAAAACCGCTGAAGTTATACCTAGCACAGCCCATTGAATGTAAATTCTCATTATATCACCAGCCCCTTTGAATTCCACCTTTTAACAATAAAACCCCTTTCACAGCACCAATTTTATTAGTAATAGAAACATATTGCTTGGTATCTGATAGCTAGGTGGTAGTTTTCACCCTACCTCTTGAATGCTATAGTCATTAAGTGCAAATGCCTGCTATCTAACTTACATATCAAAACTAGTACACATCAAAGCACCCAGACTTGCTGGCATTAATTCAATTAAGACACACCCACTGACTAAACCACTATTTTAAAAGAAAAATATTTTCCAATAATGTTTTCGAGATTGATAGCTTTGTGACAAAATCAGAAGTGGCATGAAACATTTTTGCCTTTTACAGCAGTTCCATGAGTAAAGAGAAGAGCGTATATTACATCTCATTGACCCAAAGCAGAGACAAAATTGAAACATGGAAGATTTTATATTTGGAAGGACTTGAGTTTCAAAGAGCTGTGAGAACAATGGAACCTGAGGTGAAAGGTGGGTAAAGGTATTTAAGAGTTACTGTGGAGAGCTTGGGGTTGGCTATTGGCTGTGTGAGGAAGATCTTCTGGAAACAGCTCCAGGGAAAAGATGCAGTTTGAATCAGCCAGAAAAGTCTTGGGTTGCGAAAAGCAGTCTTGTTCTGAAGTCTTGGATTTCCACAGCACAGTGGAAGAGAGTTTAAGACGTCATATGGTATGCCTTTATTAAAGCTACAGCAGTTTGCCTTGGGTAATATTATTGGATTTTTTTAGTTAAACATCTATGAGGGACTGTTGCCTGGAAGGTATTTACTTGTGGGTCTGATCAAGTAGGGGGTCTTCTGGGGGAATGTTTTGAGAGACTAATTTTAACTGCACAACTGTAATCTTGTGTGATTAAGTTTTCTTTTATTCTTGTTAATAAAACTTCTAGAAAGTGTCACTGGATTTCTTGCTGCTCAGATCAGTACGTTTTCTTCTTGCTTTCCAAGTACAGAATGAAAGGGTAAGCCAAGTTTCCCCACAGGATTCGGCTTGCTCAGCAATTAACATCTGCTGTGGTCATAAGAAACGTGATATTTCTGGTCAACATAAACCTGAACTTACTGCTGCTCTCAGGTTATCAATTTTTATTTATAAAGAATTCCACAGCCTGTTTGCCTGGAACTGAACTAACAGGATTCTTTCTCCCAGGCTCTTGGAGCTGGGCGTGGAGGTGGAGGTGGAAAAATTGGGAGAGTTCCCCGACATATTCCTGCCGTTGGGGAACATTCCAAGGGGCAGGCGGGGAAGCAGGTCAGCTGGGGAGGGGGGGGGGTGTGGTGGTGGGGGGGCGGCAGCCAATTAACATTGCTGAGATCCAAGTAGGGGTGATTTTGCTACTAGCAGAGTGGCCCCCAGCCACCCCGCTATGTGTGACGGCCGCAGTTCAATGGGATGGTGGGGTGGGAGCAGCAGAGCCAGAGGCTCCACGCCGCTAAGAGAAGGCTTGATTAACGGAAGACCATAATTACATCGGAGACAAATACAATAACTATCACTAGAGAAAAGGTATTAGGGAAACTAATGGGGGCTAAAGGCCGATAGGTCCCCTGGACCTGATGGGTTGCATCCTAGGATATTAAAGGAAGTAGCTACAGAGATACTGGATGCGCTGGTAGTAATCTTCCAAGAATCCTCAGATTCAGGAAAAATCCCACAGGGGTTGTAAAACTGCCAGTGTAACACCCTTATTCAAAAAGGGAGGGAGACAAAAGACAGCTAACTGTAGGCCAGTTAGTTTAACATCTGTCATTGGGAAAACGTTAGATTCTATTATAAAGGAGGTAATAGCAGAGTTTTTAGAAATGCATAATATAATCAAGCCGAGTCAGCATGGCTTCATGGAGAGGAAATCATGCCTGACAAATTTATTAGAATTCTTCAAGGACGGAACAAGCGGGACAGATAATGGGTAATCAGTAGATGTAATATATTTGAATTTCCAAAACATGTTCGATAAGGTACCACACATAAGGCTACTTAATAAGGTAAGAGTCCATGGTGTTTTGGGTAGTACATTAGCATGGAGAGAGGATGGGATAACTAATAGAAGACAGAGAGTTGGGATAAAGGGGGCATTTTCAGGATGGCAACCTGTAACGATTGGAGTGCCGCACGGATCAGTGCTGGAGCCTCAATTATTTACAATAAATATTAATGACTTGGAGAGACTCATGGATGTCTATAGCACAGGAGGAGGCCATTCATCCCATCGTGTCCATGCCGGTCAACAAAGATCTGACTACAGTAGTCCCATTTTACAGCATTTGGCCTATAGCCCTGGAAGCTATGGCAACGCAAGTGAGGGAAGTGATTGTACTATCGCCAAGTTTGCGGATGACACAAAAATAGGTGGGAAGGCAAGTGGTGAGGATGATACAAAGAGTCAACAGAGGGATATAGGCAGGTTAAGTAAGTGGGCAAAAACTTGGCGGATGGAATATAATGTGGGAAAATGTGAGGTTATGCACTTTGGCAGGAAGAATAGAGTAGCTGAATATTATTTAAATGGAGAAAGACTGAAGAAAGCTGCAGCACAGAGGGATTTGGGGGTACTCGTGCATGAATCACAAAAAACTAACTTACAGATTCAGCAGGTAAAAGGGAAGGCAAATGGAATGTTGGTGTTTACTTCAAAGGGAATGGAGTATAAAACTAGGGAAGTCTTGCTAAAACTATACAAGGCACTAGTTAGATCACACCGAGAATAGTGTGAATAGTTTTGGTCCCCTTATCTGACGAAAGATACACTGGCATTGGAGGCAGTCCAGAGAAGGTTCACTAGGCTAATCCCTGGTATGAAGGGACTTCCTTATGAGGAGAGCTTGAGTAGGTTGGGCCTGTACTCATTGGAGTTTAGAAGAATGAGAGGCGACCTTATTGAGACATATAAGATTCTTAGTGGGCTTGACAGAGTAGATGCTGAGAGGTCATTTCCCCTTGTGGGAGAGTCTAGGACCAGAGGGCATAATCTCAGAGTAAGGGGGTGCCCATTTAAGACAGAGATGAGGAGGAATTTCTTCTCTCAGAGGGTAGTGAATCTGTGGAATTTTTTACTGCAGAGGACTGTAGAGGCTGGGTTGTTCAGTATATTCAAGGCTGAGAGAGACAGATTTTTAATCAGTAAGGGAATCAAGGGTTATAGGGAAAAGGCAGGTAAGTGGAGTTGAGGATTATCAGATCAGCCATGATCTCATTGAATGGCGGAGCAGACTCGATGGGCTGAATGGCCTACTTCTGCTCCTATGTCTTATGGCCAGTGGGTTTCCCCTCCAGCCTCATTCATCGACTGATATTCAAATAGTGCCAGGGCCTCAGTTTAACACTTTACCTGAAGGACAGTATTTCAGGTGGTGCAGCATTGGCTCAGTACTGCACTGGAGTGTTAGCCTTGATTTTTGTACTTAGGTCTCTGGAGTGGGACTGGAACCCCCACAACCTTCTGGCTCAGAGATCGGAGTTGCTACTACTGAGCTGGTAGCTGAAATTTTAGGTAAACTTCCTTCTGGGAATCTGTTTGTTGTTGGATCTATTAGAATTCATACATCTATATATACGATACTCAGTTTGGATTTTGTCAGGGTCACTCAGCTCCTGACCTCATTACAGCCTTGGTCCAAACATGGACAAAAGAGCTGAACTTCCAAGGTGAAGTGAGAGTGGCTGCCCTTAACATCAAGCCAGCATTTGACCGAGTGGCATCAAGGAGTCGTAGCTAAACTGAAGTCAAAAGGAATCAGGAAAACTCTCCGCTGGTTGGAGTCATACCTAGCACAAAGGAAGATGGTTGTGGTTGTTGGAGGTCAGTCATCTCAGCTCCAGGACATCACTGCAGGAGTTCCTCAGGGTAGTGTCCTCGGCCCAACCATCTTCAGCTGCTTCATCAATGACCTTCCTTCCATCATAAGGTCAGATGTGGGGATGTTCGCTGATGATTGCAAGATGTTCAGCACCATTCACCACTCTCAGATACTGAAGCAGTCCATGTCCATATGCAGCAAGACCTGGACAATATTCAGGTTTGGGCTAACAAGTGGCAAGTAACATTTGCACCACACAAGTGCCATCCCCAACAAGAGAGAATCCAATCACCGCCCCATGTTGTTCAATGGCATTACCATCACTGAATCCCCCACTATCAACATCCTGGGGGTTACCATTGACCAGAAACTGAACTGGGCCAGCCATATAAATACTGTGGCTACAAGAGCAGGTCAGAGGCTGGGAATTCTGTGCAGAGTAACTCACTCCTGACTCTCCAAAGCCTCAAGGCACAAATCAGGAGGTGAGTCAGTGTGATTGAATCCTCTTCACTTGCCTGGATGAGTGCAACTCCATTTGCTGCCTTCAACATTCACTCCCTCCACGACCAACGCACAGTCTAAGCAGTGTGTGTACCATCCGTAAGATGCACTGCAGGAACTCACCAAGGCTCCTTCGACACCACCTTCCTAACCCACAACCTCTACCATCTAGAAGGACAAGGGCAGCAGAGACATGGGAACACCACCACCTGGAAGTTCCCCTCCAAGCCACAATCCTGGCTTTGGAAATATATCACCATTACTTCACTGTCGCTGGGTCAAAATCCTGGAACTCCCTCCCTAACAGCACTGTGGGTGTACCTACACCTCATGGACTGCAGCAGCTCAAGAAGGCAGCTCAGCACCACCTTCTCAAGGGCAATTAGGGATGGGCAGTAAATGCTGGCCTAACTAGTGATGCCCACATTCCATAAACGAATAAAAAAAAGTCAACTTTCTCAATTATCAATGCCGATGTCCACATTGAAAATAGAAGCTGCCTATGTAAAGCATGCCGATGTTATAATTGGCTTGTTGTTTTTGGACCTTCACACTCTTCCTTTGTAGAATAGTGTGAGGTAGTGAGAGGCTAATTAACAATCTATGACCATGGACACTCAATTCATAACCATAATCATCTTTATAGCAACTGACTGGGTGTTCAGTCCTATCAGAAAGAATTTATCGAGCACCTTTCATGACCATTGCACACCCAAAGCATTTTACAGCCGATGACATAATTTTGAAATGTAGTCACTGTTCTAACGGGAAATAGCTCAGGAAAACGTGCACAGCAAGCTCCCACAAACAGTATTGCACAATGACCAGACAGTCTGGTTTTGTGATGTTGATTGAGGGATAACTCACTTGTTCTTCTGTGATATAATGCCACGGGATCTTTGATGTCCACCTGAGAGGGTAGGTGGCTTAATGTCGCATCCAAAAGTTGGCACCTCTGACCAAACAGCACATCGTCGGTACAGCAGTCGGCCTCAATTTTTCCTGCTCCGCTCCTGTAACGGGATTTGAACCCACAGCCAAAGCTGGCACGAGTAGCAGGAGATTTTATAGGCTCCCACAACCCAGCATGGGGAAGGTGGATCACACACGTGCCCATTGGATGTGAGTCACCTGATGGAAGTCAATTGAGATTTCTGTGCTCGGTTTCAACCCTGCACCCTCACAGTGAGAATGCTACTGCAAATCCAAGGGCAGACTCCACTACCCTCCAGTGGTGACGATGGCAAAATAAAGGCTTTGAAATAGGTGTTGAATTCCATTGACACACCTTGGGAGGAATAATCGGTGGGGGGGGGTTTGTGGAGTGCAGCACCATCCCCCCAGAAACCACGTTGGTAGGGAGCCGACATGCTCCACACCGACCCCCCCCGCCCCACAGCCATGGAGAGCTGCAGGGCTGGTTAACGACAGCCAAGTGGGACTTCTGCCCCTCGGTGGGATGGAAGCCCCGCCTTCTGCAGCTCCCGGCCAATCAGACTGGCCAGCAGTTCTATCAGTCCCGCAGCGCCGGGAAGGCATCAGTGGCCACAAGCGGGACTGCAGGAGAAGAGGACGATCAAGGCCCATGGATCCCCGGAGCAGCTAAGTCCGGGGGTCTTGGGCCGGGAGGGTTTGGATAGATTAGGGTGGGGGAGGGTGTCGGTTTATGGGAGGGAGCAGGTAGGAAGGAAGGAAGGGTTCGACCCAAGTGGTGCCCACCCGGTGATCGGCCAAGATCAGCGGCCAAAAAGCAACCCCCTGCGCCCCTTCCTTCCTGCCCTTTAAATATTTAAGTTTAGAAACCAGGCTTCCTCATGTTACCCTCCAGCCCATGCCAAGCGTTTAATGGCGTGGGCAGCGTATTATCAGAATCAACTGGCTTGATAACAAGCCTAATTCACCCTTAATTGTTCCATAAAATATGGTGGGTGGGCTGCCGAATTTGGTGCCCAACTGCTCCCACCCCCCCTCCACCACCCCCCCACCCCCAGATTAAGGGAGCGAGTTCAGGGGTGCCCAGGAAGGTGGTGAGCTGGGTGCCCATGCCATTCTACATGCTTCCCCATGGGAAACACGCCCACCGAGGGCCTGTAAAATTCAGCCCCTTGTTTCTGTTATCTCCTGCCCTCTAACCATCCTGTCCCGGCAGTTATGCTTGGTCTGTGGACAATAAAGCTCGACCTGCAATAATATGTTTCTTCCTAATTGAGAATCGCTATTCATTTTCTTCTTGAATCAGTTTTGAAATATTATTACATTCTACTTCCACATGACATTAATTTAAACAACTTTAAATGTTGAAACTTACCTCCAACTGCTCATTGAAAATAAAAGAAGCCAAGTCAATCAGTAACTGGTGTTCCAACACAGCAATAAAAAATGCTTGATATTGAAGTCCAAATATTCCTCATTCCTTACCACTGGCTTGGGATGACTGAATCAATATGTAAATATTTCATTAAGCTACATTAAGCAAATCACAGCATACAAAAAGTTAACACTCTTAAAACACACTCACTTAAAGAATGAGCGTAGATCAAATCCTAAAGCAAATCCCCATCTGATTAAAAAAAAAGCTTTTAATAATGTGACCCTTTTCTTGTTCTCACTGCCGTTGAAATTCTAACAACCTTAACGAGTGGGCAAGGTTACATCTGGTTACATCCAGAATTGAGGAAGTGTATGAATGAAATGTGAAAATGCTGAGTAAATTCAACGTGAAACGTGGCATCACTTGTAACACAGTTCTTAACATTAAATGAAACACTGTGGATGGAAACTATTCGGGGGATATCAAAGAAACAGTTTGAAGCAATTCTGATGTTTAGTTAGCGGGAAATCTGTTGGGATTATTGTAGCGGCATGCTATAAATAAAAACATTGGTGGTATTTGCAGGAATAACTCTCCTGCATTGTTATATTATTCCAACACGATTTAGGAACCCTTGGTGGGAATTTCATGGGCCTGTTGCAGTGAGGGCTGACCAGAAAGTGCGGTCAGCCATTCAAAACTCCACTGACCTCGGCAGGACTGGAAGATCCCGACAGCGGGTCAGGCCCTAAAACTCCGCCCTATATGTTCACGCGCATGTATACATAAGGATGCTGAGTGCCACCATCACTCACTATTGCATAACAGTCCGGCTATCGGACTAACACATGTCAGTCCGCAGGACATGCTGCGACCTGGGGAGTACAGTTGATGAACCTCCAGCATCTGAGTTTAAGAGGGTGATTATTTTGAACCTCTGGAACCAAGTGATGTAACATGCACCTTTCATAGGTTCCCCTGTCATGACCTCCAATTTCTGCAAAAACAGAAACAAACTGAATAACCAAGGCCGATTACAGAGTTTAACTGAGGAAAACTGCAGAACAATGAAACCCTTTGGAATTGGCTACTTGGAGGCATCAAAAGACTAATTCTCTCTTGTAGCAATTTGAATACAACATAAAGAAGCAGTACAGGTTTGCACGTACTTTCATCTTGGACTTTCTGTCGATCGTATAATCAGGATTTCTGTCAGCGTCGCATTTCTGAACTTTCTTGCAACGGAGCTTTTATTGCCCCTTGAAAAGCAGGATCTTCAATTCTTTCTTTACAAGTATCGAGACTGAATTTATAGGTAAGAGCAGTAACCACAAGGACAATTCAATCTGCTGAGGTAAGCCATGAATTGCTGACGGGCATTCAATTCTTTCGGCCTGCATTTTACCTTAGCCTCAAATTAGCACTCAGCGGCAAACTAATAACTAATTCAGCCCAATATATTTTCCTGAAGCGTATTGCCTCATCATGTGCATTAAACTGTCAGTAGATAATGGGCACCTGAAAATTTAGTGACAAAAATAATGCATAGGCAGAGCTATTTTCAATACAACAGAACAAGGCCAAACTTCTGAAGATAGTTCTGTGAAGTTTGGCATCATATGAAGTACTTACAAAGTTTCATATTTGCCTTTTATTGAAACTACTTGTCTCAGGAATGGGGTAACTCTGACACAATTTGTAAGGTGTACAAATGCAATTCTTATTGAGGTCAAAGTTCTGCCGTTGTGAGTCTTAATCAATTTAATGGTGAGCGGCTAGATTGAAAAAGTGACACTGTACACTAGAACTCGAGAGTTCAAAATTCAACCCCCATTCAGTTCCTGAACTGAGCTACAGTTAACCAGTGTGTCAGAATGCCTTTTTTGCAAAAGGGAAGAATAACCAAAATGAATTTTGTCTTTACTCTGTAGAAGTGGTTACTACTACCTCTTTTGATGCGAAGGGGTTTTTAAGAACGCGTTGGACTCAAGAACGCAAAGGAGAACAGGAGGGGGATAGAACAGAGAAGTGGAGACTTCACCGGGAGCCCGATACCCAAGTGACCATAAAGGCTCACAGCAGAGCCGCTCCTAACCATCCAGCACAGACAGCAGCTCCATCCTGTACCAATACAAAGACCGGTCAATGCAACTTAACTCAAGGTCGTCAGAGTCTCCAGCGCCTGGGGAACCTGTGGCTGGGATTGTCCGGCCCCCATTATGGCGGGACCCGCCATGGAACCTCTGGCAGCCCAGTCAAAAGTCTGTTGGCTTTCAACGGGACCGGACCATCTCGGTGGTGGGCGGGGGGGCTGAAAATCTCACCGGGTATCTCAACGACTCACATAAACAACGGAAATCCCAAGTTTCATTCCTTTTCTGTGTCGAATAAGCTGATCCCAGGGGAGGTGGAGGCAGTTGTTCAGCTTTCAAGTTAATGAAATTAACAATTAATAATAGTTTGCAAGCAGCAGGAGCGAATTAATAATGTACAATACACAACTGGTGCGGTAAACGCTTTTCATTTTCCATTACAAAGGACTAACATAAAACAACCACTGACTCAACTCTGCCAAGTCGCTCCACAATTTGCTTCAGAATTAGAGACAGGCTTCTGTGGGGGTGAGATTTCTAACCCCATCATCCTCAATTCTGGGGAAGGCTCGCTGCTGCCAGCTAAGTGCTTAATTAACACTTAATGCATCGGGCCTTCCTGAAAATAGGTGACATGGGCTCTTGCTGGCTCTCCAGCCGGTGAGCGGGACCCCATTGCCTACTGCATCTGAATGTTAATGAGAACAGAAATAAAATTAGTACAAGGCTTCCAGAAAAGCTACTAATCAATCAGGCTATTGTCGAAAAATGAACTACAACCAAGAATAGAACTGAAGAAAATAATCATTGTGCTAATATTAAGCGCTCATTACAGGATGGTAGCACAGAATCACAGAAACCTAAAGCACAGAAGGAGGACATTCAGCCCATTAAGCCTGTGCTGGCTCCTTGAAAGAGCAGTTGCGCTTAGTCCCACAAACCTCACTTTCTGGCCATAACTTTTGTTTAATTTTCTTTTTGTTGTGCTACCTGGAAAGTTGCAATTCGAAATTGAAATTTCCTACATGCCCAGATGGACAATAAACATAACTGAGATGCTGAGTCGATTTTCACAGTGCAATTGACAAGGAAATCATTAAAAGGAATGGTTTGGGGTTTGGTCACCATTGGGGACATTAGCCTAAGGCAGCCAATGAAGCTAATGGAAATAAGCATCAGTTTCCCTCTACATAATGAGCGGATGACAATCAGACAGAAAACCAACTTGCCACTGTAAACACGAGTGCCAAAGGCTGCAAAAGGTTACTTTTTAATTGCACTCTCAAAGATCAGATGACTTAATAAGAATAAATTAGCAATAATGATTAACTACTGCAATATCAGCATTGCATATATTAACAGTGACCTTGCTGAAAAAGCTGATGAGTTAGGAATGTAGATGAAATAAATTGGATGTTAGCTGATTTAAATGCTTTCGAGGGAATGGGTACCTGTACGTTCGATATCCTTCAATATAGATAAATGCAGATGATATTTTTGTGTCTGGGTAATTTCTGGCTTGCGTGCATCATGCAGGGTTTATCCACTAACAGTTACAAAACAGGAGAGGGACCTGAAGGTCGCAGTTGGCAAAATGAAGGTTCACAATGATTGTTGTGAGACCACGTGGACAATGGATTGGGAATTGGTGGGCAAAGGAGATAGGTTCATGGCGCACATGAGCTGCACAATCTCTGCTTGGGAGAGGCTTAGTGGGCCACTTGCTCTCCCCCTGTCTAGTGTTTGTATACTTGCAAGTAACCAGAATCCTATATATAGTTATCAATATAAACCTTGCAGTAGTGTAGGGCAGATAGTGATGTAGTGGCACTATCACTATACTAATAATCCTGAGGCCAGGCTAACAGATGATACAGGTTCAAATCCCACAGCGGGAGCTGGTGGAATTTAAGTTCAATTGGTTAATCTTGAATATAAAGCTAGCCTCAGTAATGGTGGCCATGAAACTGTTGTCAATTGTTGTAAAAACCCATCTGGTTCACTAATGCCCTTTAGGGAAGGAAATCTGCCATCCTTACCTGGTCTGGCCTACATGTGATTCTAGACCCACAGCAATGTGGTTGACTCTTAACTGCCCCTCTGTTCAAGGGCAATTAAGGATGGGCAACAAATTCTGGCTTTGCCAGTGAAAAAAAGAGTTAAAAAGCCCTTGAGTAATTTGATATGTATTTTTTTTAATGCACTTGTCCACTGCGGTTATCATGATCTCCAAACTGACAGTTGGGCCAAAGTGACTGTGGGGCAAGAGATTCAACACGGCCGTGCCTCTTACAAACTTTGGCTGAAATTGGTCAGTAGCTGTTCCATCCAGTTGTTTTGGGTCTTTGGGGACCTAACCAATTGGAGAGCTCAACCTGCCCCCCAAAAAATACCGCAGGTCATTTCTGACGTTCCGTTCTTAAGAAGATCCCTGCGTTCGAGTCGCCTTGAATCAATGCCCCCCTCAATTATTTCCTATCCTTTCACTCTTCCCTCTCCAATTTACTTCTCCTACCTTCCAAACCTGACAGGTTCCCACTTGAATTCATTTCCTGAAGTGAAAATCTATTTAATTTGTGCGTGACATCGTAACAGCTTTGAACCCCATGTTAAAATCCGAAAACCCTCTCGATGCTTTTGTTCTTTGCCAGAACAATGGCCGTTTCCATAACCAGGCCAGGTCTTCATTCAACTGAAACCTAAAACCATGAGGGATAATGTGCCATGAGATTAATAATTTGCCAATAGTGACGGTAGTTGGCACACGGGTGATGCTGCTGTAGGATGTTCACCATTTCACTAACCTCTGTTCCAGATTACAAGAAACAACTTTGGCCCCAGATTTTCACCATGATGGAGAGGGGGAAATCCCAGAAATGGCCAAATTTTCGAAGCCTGCACCCCCCCACCGCCCCCCCCACACACACACACACACACACACACACACACACACGAACGCAGCATTTTCTACCTTCATGGAGACAGGGGACAGGGTTGGTGTCAGGCTGCCGTTCACAGGTGCATGAATCGCAGAGGTATCTGGCCATTTAAATCACTGGCTTTCCTCAGGATGGCCAGGGCACCCGTAGGAAGCAATAAGGTGCCTCTTTGGATAGGATCCCGGGACACCTTTGGGACGGGTGTGATTGTCAGAATTAAACGTGATTTATGCACGTTTTACGCACAAACTTATCGGAAATAACAACCTGTGGGCGGACATTTTTAAAGGTCTGGGCCCACAAGACCAGGGAATCTCTTAACTCTGCGCACCCGACCTGGGGGGACAGAAATCTGGGCCTTTATTTCTGGTTTCATTTCTAGTCGAGAACAGGATTTATCTTAAAACTTTAAAACAAACACAGGACAACGCAAAGGGCTTTGCAACCAGTGAAGTCCTCTTGAAACGTGGTCACTGTTGTAATGTGGGAAACATGGCAGTCAATTCACGCAGAGCAAGATCCCAGAAATAACAATCTGATAATGACCAGGAGTCTGTTTTTGTGATGTTGATTGAGGGATAACTATTGGCCAGGGCACTGGGAGATAGCCCATGCCCTTTCTTAAAATGGTGCCATAAAATTTGCTGTATCCCCTCCTTACAAAGACAGTACATCTTATAATGTAGCACTCCCTCAGTACTGCTCTGGGGCCTCAGCTTCGATTTTGGGGCTCAGGGGTCTGGACTGGGACTGAACCCACGGCTTTCTGACATTGAGGTGAGAGTGCTACCAACGGAGTGACAGCTGGCACGTTGGCACTACCGATATTTCCCTGGTATAAGCCACACGACCACAGACAACAGTGTATTCAGCCTGCATCATTCCTGGGTGACACAATGCCACCAAGTCTGTTCGTCTGGGAGCAGAAGCAACTGAGCTGATTATATTTCCTATTGGCCAGTTTGGGGATAGGGCGGGAGATGAGCTGGAACAGTGGCCACGATCTCAATAAAACAGCAAAGCAGGTCAAGGGGCCAAACGACCTAACTCCAGCCCCTATTTCTTACATTGGGATTCTGTAGGCCTAAGGGGTGTTCTTGCTGCTACTGTCTCATTGTTTGATTACATCTTAAATCAAAACACCAAGCTCTGTTATATCAGCACTTCCAAGGTACAGGCAAATTAATACTAACATTTAACTGTTGTTTGTGATGCCCTGATATGCACCTCTGTGATCCACAAATTCCAAAACATGTGGAGACCCTTGCGTTAGAAACACCATGAACTCAGGTTTTATTCTGTCTAAGATTACATAATCTGACACAGAATGCATTTTTACCTAACATGACTCCTTAAAAAAAAAAATCAAAGATTATTACCAGTTAAATGTGGTGACCAGAGGGACAGGAAACATTTTTTTTGTTCAATGGCCCACGTACCCCAGGTGTACAGCCCTGGGGGTAAAACATCACCGGCTGCTGTGCAATTTCAAATGTTAATCATTCCCACAGTTCAAGATTCAACACTCCAGTTGCTTGCTGATTTGCCTTTGTGAGTACGAAACAGTTCCCCATGTGCATCAAGTATTAAAATTACTTTGAAATTGCATGGATGCATCTCAGAGAAAAAAATCAAAAGACTGTAATTGAAAAGCGCTTATTATAAATTATCACAGCTTCTGCACAAAGCCCGTTTGCCTGGTTCCTTCAGACTTGCATGCACCACTGCACATGTCTCCAAATGTCTGATGAACTTGGACTAAAATGCATTTTTGTGTCATTTGCAAAACTAATCACCAAGAGTAACTTTGTGCCAATTATGATTATTATGGTAAAACCGAAAGGATAAAAAACTTTGATGAAAGCCTATCAACACATGGCACAAGATGTCCGCTGGGGCTCAGTGAATAGCACTTTTACTTCTGAGTCACAAGATTGTGAGTTCAAGTCCCACTCTAGGGATTTGAGCACAGAAGTCCAGATTGACATTCCAATGTCACACTGAAGGAGTGTTATACTGTCAGAGATGCTGTCTTTCAGGTACAATCTTAAATTGAAGTCCTGTATGATCTCTCAGATGGAAGTAAAAGAGCCCAAGGCTGCTGTTTCAATGACGAGCAAGGGAGTTATTCCTGGGTCCAATATTTATCCCACTCAACATCACAAAAACAAATTATCTGGTGGTTATTGCATTGCTGTTCGTGGGATCTTGCTATGCACAAATTGACTGCTGTATTTCCCACATTACAACGACTACACATCAAAAAGTAATTAATAGTCTATAAAGTGCTTTGGAAAATCCCGAGGTCAGGATAGTTGTGACATAAATGCAAGTATTTGTTTCAGGTGTCAGTGTAGGGCCCATGTCTCTTTCTGCTCCTGGAACGAGAGTTATACTCATGAGAAATAACCATTTATTAAAAGGATTCTCAACTGCAAAGAGCAAAGTAACATTTTATATCAAAGGGTATTGGTGTACTGAGATCAGACAGCAACCCACCCTGTATACAACCGGCTGAATAGCTCCAGAATTTGATTGGCTCCCATCCATATTTTTCTTTCTAGGCTCATTTTTTTGTTATCTCTTTGGTTAACAAACTGAAAACTTACAAGCTATGGACACACTATGCACATTTGGAAAATTAAATAACATAAATAATTTCTTCCTGTAGCAACCACCATTACACGGAAAAACAAACCGGCATACTTTAATCATCTCAGAAGCAACTAAGACCAGGAGCCCAGCTTTGAGAAAGATGGTACAACTGATGTACTCACCATATTAATTATATTGGTATCCTATGTGCAGAACAAGTCACAACCTCATAAATACTACGCTAACTAGATACGATTACGTGGAATGTGGACATTGCTGGCCAGGCCAGCATTTATTGCCCATCCTTAATTGCCCTTGAACTGAGTGGCTTGCAAGGCCATTTCACAGGGCATTTAAGAGTCAACCACATTGTGTGGATCCGGAGCCACATGTAGGCCAGATTAGGTAAGGATAGCAGACTTCCTTGCCTACCAGATGGGTTTTTCCAACAATCCGCAAATTTTTTTTTTTAATGGTCATCTTTAGACTTTTGATTCCAGATTTTTACTGAATTCGAAATCCACCATGGCAGAACGCGGGTCCCCAGAGCATTACCCGGGGGTCTCTGGATTACCAGCCCAGTGACAATACCACTCCGCCACTACCTCCACACAAATATACAGCACAGAAACAGGCCATTGGGCCCAATCAGTCCATACCAGTGTTTATGCTTCACTGAAGTTTCCTCCTATTCCTCATGATCTAACTCTATCAACAGAACCATCTATTCCTTTCTTCCTCTAGTGTTTATCTAGCTTCCCCTTAAACGTATCTATACTATTCATGTCAACCACTCCCGGTGGTAGCGAGCTCCACCTTCTCACCACTCTTTGGTTAAGGAAGTTTCTTTTGAATTCTCCAATAGGTTTCTCGGAGAGAGCTGAAAGAAAGGTGTTTACGGGGAACTGTCTATGCCAAAAAAAAAGGTTCTCACACCCTGTTTCATTTGTTACCAAATATGCAGGAGAATTAAATTGCTTCGAAATGTATCGAAGCATCAGACTAAAATGACTCATCTATCGAGATGACTCTCGCTAGGCAAAAACATTACTGGAATAATCCTTCCACTTCCTCCTTTGGCAGCATAGATCTTTGCATCGTTCAACTCAGATCAGTTTATTGGCATTGGTGAAACAAGTGCTTTCAGGGGGAGAATTTTTCCTGGTAAAGCTCCCTCTACACTGACCCCATCAAACACTCCCAGGACAGGAACAGCACGGGGTTAGATACAGAGTAAATCTCCCTCTACACTGTCCCCATCAAATACTCCCAGGACAGGAACAGCACGGGGTTAGATACAGAGTAAAGCTCCCTCTACACTGTCCCCATCAAACACTCCCAGGACAGGTACAGCACGGGGTTAGATACAGAGTAAAGTTCCCTCTACACCATCAACATCAAACACTCCCAGGACAGGTACAGCACGGGGTTAGATACAGAGTAAAGCTCCCTCTACACTGGCCCCATCAAACACTCCCAGGACAGGTACAGCACGGGGTTAGATACAGAGTAAAGTTCCCTCTACACCGACCCATCGAACACTCCCAGGGCAGGTACAGCACGGGGTTAGATACAGAGTAAAGCTCCCTCTACACTGTCCCCATCAAACACTCCCAGGGCAGGTTCAGCACGGGGTTAGTTACAGAGTAAAGTTCCCCCTACACTGTCCCCATCAAACACTCCCAGGACAGGTACAGCACAGGGTTAGTTACAGAGTAAAGCTCCCCCTACACTGTCCCCATCAAACACTCCCAGGACAGGTACAGCACAGGGTTAGATACAGAGTACAGAGGGCAGGGGGAATGAAGTTGTGTTTAACTCGAGTTCTTTACGTGTCTTCACCAGGCAGGGCAGGAAGTGTCAGGAGACTGGAAGATACTTCAGAAGACACGACAGACACACACACACACACACACACACACACACACACAGACAGACACAGTGGCACATAAACAGACACACACATTTAAGACCCACCCAGCATAACGCGCAGCCGACAACGCTCAAGTGCTGCCTGTGCGGGCGGCTGGGGGGGTGGGTGATGGGGTGCTGGGGCCTACGCTCTTTCAGGCCTGCGGGCAAGAGAGCGCAGAAATCTCCCTGAGGCACGGGGATTGAATGGATTATAAAACTTCTAAATAAATAAAGTATAAATTTATTCAAACATGTCCCCGCTCATGTGACAGTGTCACATGGAGCTGGGACATGTTTGTGAAGTTTGGAAAGTTTATTTTATAAAAGCTTCAGGAGGCCTCATCCCGCCCGTGGATGAGGTTTCCTGAAAAACGCAAAGGCCGCTTGGGCTCTGCGCCTGCCCCCCTCCCCCCAACTCCACTCCCCCCCAACCCCCCCACCCCACCCCCCGCCACCAACCTTAAGGTTCTTAACTCCTTTAATTACTTTTTTTAGGCCGTTGACACTTCAGCGGGTACACAGCTGCCTCCAGCGAGCGCCCGCCCGCCGAACGAAATATCGAGATGACGATGGGACACACGCCCGACATCATCGCGCGTCCATTTCACGTGTCGGTGTGTGAGGCCCACTCCTGACCGAAGATTCAGCCCCAGGTCATTGCTTCCTGTTCTGAAAATCTGCTTTTGTGATAAAAACAAAAAAACTCCAGATGCTGGAAATCCAAAACAAAAACAGAATTACCTGGAAAAACTCAGCAGGTCTGGCAGCATTGGCGGAGAAGAAAAGAGATGACGTTTCGAGTCCTCATGACCCTTCAACAGAACTGAAATGTCAACTCTTTTCTTCTCCGCCGATGCTGCCAGACCTGCTGAGTTTTTCCAGGTAATTGTGTTTTTGCTTTTGTGATGTTGAGTGAGGGATAAATATTGGCCAGGATACTGGGGGGTGGGGAGAACTGCCCTGCTCTCCTTTGAAATAGAGCCTTGGGATCTTAAGCATTCAGCTGAGAGGGTAGAGGGAGCCTCGGCTTAATATCAAGAGGTGGCACCTCCAACAGTGCAGCACTCCCTCGATACTGTAGCGGAGTGTCAGCCTAGATGGTTGAGCTCAAGTCCTGAAGTGAGACTTGAAACACAACCCTCTAACCCAGAGGTGAGAGCGCTACCAACTGAGACATGGCTGGCACAGTTTGCCTGACACATTCAGGTTCCCAGCATCCACAGTATTTTTCTTTCGTAATTATAGTTAATTGTCTGAAATCATTACGGGGAACTTGTTGCTGCTTAATAACTCTACTTTCCATAATCTTATGCCCTGACACAATTCAAGTCACATGTTCACCAATTATTCTGATTTCCTCCCTTGGTATTAGTGTGATTTCTTCACTTTTTAACATAGCATTACCATACGTCTCCCTGTGTTCAGACTAAAATATTCGTGTTGCACAGGAGAATGAGAAGTTTCTTCCTGATAATGTATTGTCCTTCTATTAACACTGACAGTGCTGACTGGTTCAATCCATTCCTACACTGTTGAGCAAGCCTAATCATTTAATAAAAATCGCCAAAGTACTCGAAAAGTTCAATAAAAAAAAAGTAGCAGTGAAAACCATAAACAGGAAAGTAAGATTCTGGGGTATCACAGAGAAACTGGGAAAAGTAACGAGGGCCAGAGGGAAGAGTCCTTAGTGGAGTTTTGTTTATCGTTGCTTTCACTGTGCAGCACCGGACAATGAACCAGGTGACACAGCCATCTCCAGGGACTTTGCAACCCCACCTAAATCGACCACTAGGAAATCCCTCTTTCCAATTGGCCAATGTAACTTTGGCAGGACCGCCTGCGTCGGTGTCTGGGGTTTCCGCCAATCTCTTGCCAAAGTTACACGCGTGATCGGGAGAACCCACCAATCCCCTGTACCAAGAGCTTTCCTGTCAGGAGTTTTTACAAGGGCACCAGGTGCTAACATAACCTGTGGTGCTAGGGATGCAGGGAAGCTCTCCTTTACCATGCAGAAACCAGCAGTAGTTTTTTTTCTCCCAGTTTTGGCCTGAATGCGTGTCATGGATTAAGAAAGGTTTGGGGGGGTTGCCACAAAAAAAGCAGTGAAGCCTAATTTTAAAACAATTGTAGATGGTTTTGTGTGAACAGTTGACTTTCTGTTGCAGCGGCTGTCAAATTCAATGTATGGATTAACAGCTGACTCTGCAGTACCTCGTCCTCAAGCAATATAGTGTGCAGGCTCCTCGAAACATTTCTGCACTGCAAATGTACCATTAGTGCCCTTACACTAGTGTTCAGTCACTGATAATTTATATTCTTCTGGGAAGAATGCAGAAAGTGCTGTGTGAAATTGCTGAATATATATCCCACCTTGCTTTGGTGTGGTGATGTGGAACAGTACATGATACGCAGAGGCAAGAATTAATTGCATTTGAGTGAAAAAGATCTTCCATGTTACCGGTTTTTGGCTTTTCATAATCAAGTTAAAGGACAGCATCTGATAAGCTATTACATTTTAATAACAGCAAATATTTATCCTAGAGAGAGAGCCTGTCACAGTCTTTATCAGCAGAGTATGCCAAGCTTCATCAAGGACATATAATACCCATTACCCTCAGCACAACTTCTTAATCCCCTCCTCCGAAAAGACATTTAACAGGACTTTCAGGTCCCACTGAGTTCGGGATCGAGGCGGACAGGGTCTGCGAAAAGCCCGCTTGGCTTTCCCGGCACCATCCACCTTGGGGGACTAGATTCGAGGGGCTCCCACAAAGTGGGCAACCGAGGAGGCCCATTAAGGTCCTTGGGAAAGCAGGCAATGGTGGGGCTGACCGGGTTTCCCAGTTGGGATTTTCCAGCTGGCCTCCAGTTTCCTGATGTGGCGCAGGCCGGAGATAGGAGCCCAGCGGCAGGCCAGAGCGGGGGCAGCACGCCAGGCAGTCTACAGGCCCTCTCTGCCTACCTGGACTGTGGGAACGCAGGCAACGGATGCCCTGTAAAAGGGGTAGAGGGGCTCCCCCTCCCCAAACTCATCTATCTTTTCATTGAAGTTTTTTAAAGTAGTGGCTGGGAGGACAACCTCCTGTTGAAGCACCCTCTCATTCACTCACCTTCTCCTGCTGCCAGGTGCTCCTCTGAGGCTTGAAGGACTCTGAGAGTCTGCCCGCTGCCTTTACTTGGACAGGGAACCTGTCTCCGTGACCAACTAAGGGGGCATCCTGGCCAATATCCCAACATGGAACTTCTCTTGCACCCCTCCCCCCTTCGCCCACCATCCCAGCTGGGGATAGGTTGGGCAACTGGAAATAGCCCTGGTTCCTGCACCCAAAGCAAAAATTCAGCCCACCGTATTCGCCCTCACAATCAGCTAAACTTACTAGAAAGCCTTAGGATCCAAACAGAAGTGGGGTTTCAATTCTCTTGAAAGCATTCCAATGGAACAAAAAAGCTCCTCTCTCAGAATTACGACCTTGGATTATTTGTAAGGCCACTGAAGATCTTTAAGGAATTGGTCTAACAATTGGTACAATTCACTAAACACAGCTAAGAAACAATGGACTCCACTTCATTCTTTTCATTGGCACAAACTGCACATTGCGCCAATTCCCGGGGCAAATGAGGGTTTGCCCAACATCAGTACAATTTAATAAACTCTGCTGTTTTCAAACATTCTCTCCGGTCTCTCTGCCACCTCTGCTTTTCCTGAAAGAATTTCCTAATTGCAAGTAGACAACACAGGAGAAAATCTATAGCTCCACGTAATCCTGTCTGCATTTATTGAGAGCTCAGTAAACACAGAGCTACAACCCCGAGCTTCTTCTGCACGCTTTGATTCATGCAAACAGCAGGAATTTTAACTTACAGACCCAGGGTCAGTGGGAGAGGCCAGCATCAGTGGGTTCTGAATTGGTGTGACTGAAGGCAGCACTGCGTCAGGGTGAACTGAATGGTGCCTGAATGAGTCCACCCTGGGCACCCCTGACAGCTAAGTGTGCAGCTGCTGCCCTACATCCTCCTCCTCCTCCTGTTGCTCCCTCTACCTCCTCTGAAGATGTCGCGTATTCATCACCTTCACCCCCACTGAAGTTCCAGGCCTCACTACTGTATCGTGTTGTACAAAATGCAGCAGTCGACTATCATTTTGAAGCGGCTCTGAAGAAGGGTCCTGCGGACTCAAAACGTTAACTCTGTCTCTCTCTCGCCGCAGATGCTGTCAGACCTGCTGAGTTTTTCCAGCAATTTTTGTTCCACAATCCGCGGTATTTTGCTTTTATCGTTCTGGAAACCCTGGCTTGTGCATAATAAAGGCCTCCAGGCATCTGGATCGCAGCTTTGGCATCCCGATTCCTCGCTCGATGACAACACTTTTGTTCATGTGGATTCTGTCATGCCTTTCTTTGCAGTCTGTGCTTGGCCTCTTGACCAGGTGTCACTGGCCGAATCTTCCGCGGGTTAAACTTACCTCCAAGGAGCCACTCGCTAACTCTGCTCCAAGCTGTGAGTATCTCTGGGAGACCTGACTGGTGCAGGATGAACACACCATGTCCCAGCATCACCCCGCATCATTTAAATTGTCAGTTCGGCGGCCGCACAGCCAACTTGTCCTGTCAACAGCCACCTAAGGCCTTTAAAAAAGTAATTAAGCCAATTCATGGAACTGCCGGTCCAACCTTAACCCCAACTTAATTGGCTCACCCATGTAAAATGGCAGCGCACCCCCTCGAGATCCCACCCACCCCCGCCTGCTCCTGCACATCCCCCTACCACCTCCCCCCCACCCCCCCACCCGATGTGGGGATAATGTTGCCCCATATTGGTGAAAGCAAACTCTCCAAGCAAGTCCAGTGAGCCAAAGCCTTTCACTTAGGCAAGGAAGCAGCTGTCAGGTCCCAGGGTTTGAAAGCTCTCTTGCCTGTCAGTAGCTCAGCCCCACCATTTCCTGTTACCCTCTCAGCACGATTTCCCTGGTAAGTTCCTGATAACCCAGGAAACCCGTATCCACAGCTAAAGTCAGAATCCGGGGGGGGGCGGAATCATCCCAGGCTTGCACCAAGTGGGTTTTCCCATCGTAGCATCCCAAACCCGCTGCATTACTGATGCATTCCTGGGAAACGTGCCATTTCCATGGAGGGCCGGCTCTCATTCGCCCGCCACGCCATCACCTCGCCGGGCGCCATATTTAAAGTCCAGCCGTGCGCACACATCCCCGTGCTTCCAGCCCACAACTACTCCAGGGAAGAGGTCCATGAAAAGCAAAAAGACTGCAGCCCCCAGGTTTAATGACACGTCACTGGAATGCCATTTAGACACCACGGAGAACCATTGTGATGTCCTCTACCCCCGCTCTGGCCGCAGGATGGGCAGCTGCATCACCAATCCAACATGGTAGGCGATGGCAGTGGTGGTCAGTGCCAACACTGCACAGAAGAGGTTGACCATCCAGTGCAGACAGAGGATGAATGATCTCATCTGTGCTGCCAGGGTATGGCAACCATCTCATCACTCTAAACTCACACACTCACAAGCCCATCACACATTCACTGGCATCTCACTCACTACCAGCTCAAGGGACATCACCACTCACTCTCTCACACACACACCCTCACATCTCCATCTGGCCTCATCTCCTCTGGAGACTGCCCTCCTCAGCCCTCACCCTCTTGAGGCCACTTGCACAGGTCAACGTGTGCCACCCCACACACCCAGGGATACCCCCTTTCCCCAGTTCAGTCCTCATCCTGCAGCCCCTTCCCTTGCCTGAGGCCAATTCTCCCCCTTCCGCAAACAAGCCCTCGCCCAGCAGCCATTGAAAAGCCACCCATACATGGCTGATCAGGTAGGTACAGACCTAACCGTGAGGCCCCCTAAGAGTGATGTGGTTCTGCCTGTGAGGCCTGGTGCTGGTGACTGCGAGCGCTGCTCGAAGACAGGTAGGCAAACAAACCTCGAAGTCCTGAGCGAGGTGCAGCCCGTCAGGTGCTGGTTGCTTATGTGCTGTTGTGAAACTGGCCGTTTCCGATATGTGCAGATGATCCAGTGGAACCGGGGAGGTTGGGGGGGGGGTGGGGAATGAATCCAGTGGGCCGACCTCATACTGATATGCTGATGTATTACAATGAGGCTCCTGGCGTCCAATGGCAGGAAATGTGACCTGCCATTGGCAGGCTGAGCGGATGGATGATGGTAAACTGGTTTCACGCCGTGGTAAAACCAATCGATTGCGCCATGTTGTCCGCTCATGGCACTGACCATGCCCGACGTCAGTGGGCACAGAAGATCCTGGCCCTGTTTTAAAGCAGTTGCTAATGAGCATTTAACATATTTAAACAGCAGACCCTCCTGTCCCACGAAGGGTGGGCGTGGAGGGGTGGACGGCGGTGGGGGGGGGGTGGGTGGGGGGGTTGGTGGGGGGGTGGGGATGGGGATGGTTTCCACACACTGAAGAACACACTCATGGTAAAGGTGGAAGTCTGTGGATTTCTGCTGGTTTCCCTGTCACTGCTTTAAACTCCCTCCCACAAGAAACACTCACACCCCAAACCTCAACAGGTTAAAACTCCCATGTGTCCCCAGGCAGGAAGGCTCTTAAATTACTAAATGCAATGATTCCATCTCACTACAACCACTAGAAGGGAAAAAGAATTCAACTGTTGATTTTGTCACAGGCACGCGGTGCACCATTCAAAGTTCTCAGCAGAGGGAGATTTTAAAAGGTCCATTATGCTATCCTTTCTCGGTGATCAACATCATATCACTCAGGTTGAGGAATTAGTGACGAGGAGGCAATAGCAAATTCTACAGCAGAGACATTATAGGGGAATATTGAATGGCAGGGCCCGATAGGCAGGAAGGCAGCAGCGTTCACTCTCAGTAAGGAGACTCAGGTGAATTCTTTGCTTGACTGAGCTTAGCACAGATTCCACAGGAGGTAAGTTTTCCTTAAAAGAAAAGATTTAACTGAAATAGCAGCGTGGAAGGAGTTCATATTTTTTGCTCTTTTGAGTGAGTTAAAGTTATGCTATTTACGTTAGACTCGATTGCTGATCCCCTTGCCACTCTTCCAAGATCCTGTCTTATTGCAGCAGCTGACCCTCCTCAGTGTTTCCTTACAATCAACAACTAATTGCAGGAATTCATCCTCCTGATTAAGGGAGATCTGTTTTTGCGAGTCTGGCCAATTTACAGTAACTGTGATTATGAAAATGTTTTGCGCCTTCATAGGAATTATTGATCAACCCTCATCACGATCTATTTAGCAAATCCATTAAGCAATCATTGTTACAAACGGAGCACGTGATGTGCAGAGCAGCTTATAATAGTTCAGGTAAGACGCTGAGAATTCAAAGGCTCTAAGCTCACTTGCGCTGCCTGGCGTCTCCGCGAGACTGGATTCTTTCGAAGAGGTGTTCAGACGTTGGTGCTGCGTGTGGGACGCTGAACTCCAAAATTCGCATTCGTTGTGAAAAGTGCTGAGCTGTTTAAATGCGCCAAGGTGCTACGTAAATTCGAGCAGCATTATTTTATCTTCCACTGTCAACTGTGAGAAATTAATAAAACCTTGGCCTGTTGAAATGCAGTTACCAAGAACAATTTTACAATTCAGGCATTCCTGCTCTCAATGAAATCAATACTAAAAAAAAGAAAACCCATTTTCTTCAGTATTATAAGAAATCTGAAAAGCGTTATGCTGATAATTCTCCTGGTTCCTGAGTTTTTCCTTTACATGTTGATGCTGCTCTGCACTTTTTCCATCTGCAGCCATTTCGCTCCCCCTTTGAATACCCATATCTTTTGAGACCTGCATTTTTTGCAGTTAGCAAGTGAGCAAGTTCCACTGCAGCTAAACAGTCCTCAAAATGGTAAATATATGTCAGAAACATTCTTGAGTACAAAATGCAATTACTTCACCTTCCGTCGAGCAACATTAGCATATCCCACCCACGCATTCTGGCATCCACTGGGGAGGGTGGATCATGGCAGTGTTTTTCAATTGCTTTATTTAAAACAATATTTTTCAACAAGTAGTTCAGTCCATTACTGAGTAAGCGTTTTGGATTGACCAAACAAGCTTCACTGTACATCTGTGATTCCCACTTCTGGCGAGGGATGATTTCAGCTTTCGATTCATTACAGAGTTGGAGGGGAGTTGCTGGAAACGTGCATTGGGTGAGGATGGGGGGAACTCAACAGGCACAGAGTGGATAACCCAAGCGAGGCTTCACAAGCATGAGGCTGGCAAGATAGGATGGGTTTAACATCCAAACAGCTACAGGGATCTCAGGCACACTGAAACAATAGCTACGGAAGATTAAAAGACACCTTTACCCAATGTGGCTGTTGATCTTTATTTTGAGAAAGTGAACTCCATATGGCCCCCATCCGTTCTGGAGCCAGATTTAGGATAAAAACAAAAAAACCTGTGGATGCTGGAAATCCAAAACAAAAACAGAATTACCTGGAAAAACTCAGCAGGTCTGGCAGCATCGGCGGAGAAGAAAAGAGTTGACATTTCGAGTCCTCATGACCCTTCGACAGAACTCAGTTTGGTCGAAGGGTCATGAGGACTCGAAACGTCAACTCTTTTCTTCTCCGCCGATGCTGCCAGACCTGCTGAGTTTTTCCAGGTAATTCTGTTTTTGTGCCAGATTTAGGAGCCTGGCTCTCGACTCCAGCGCAGAGATCCACAGTACAATAACTGAGAAAGGCACCATATGTGTCGCAACAGCACATTTCTAGAACAATATTCTTCATAAACAAAAGCAGCAAGTTATGCTGAACCTTTATAAAGTTCTGGTTAGGCCACAACTGGAGTATTGTGTCCAGTTCTGGTCACCACAGTTCAGAATGGATGAGAGGGTGCAGAAGAGATTTACCAGAATGACTCCGAGGATGGGGGGATCTTAGCTGCAAGGTTAGTTTAGAGAAGTTGAGGTTGCGGGGTCGCTCCATAGAGAGCCAGCATGGACCTGATGGGATGAATGGCCTCCTTCTGTGCCATAAAAACTCTAAAACTGTCAAGTCCTCAAACATCAAACCAAGCTGTGCATTTGCTGTTAACTGCAGCCTTGTAGTGTGCAAACAGATTCATATCCAGGAAAGACTGTGGGATCTGTGGATGGGAAAGCACTGTGAAATCTTGCAGATGTCGATGCGTTGCAGCAATCAGGGTGAGGGGATCTTTTCTAGTTTCTAATTTGGAGGGTAAAATTTGTGCACAGTAATGTGACTGCAGCCATGCCAAATATCTTCAAACTTTTAACACTCTTGAAATAATCACGCATCAACTAGGTGCAGGCTTCCCATTGCCTCAATTATGAAACTTTAACTCAATTGCAGGTATTATTTTGAAGAAGAGTAATGGGGTTCTCCCTGGTGTCCTCCTCAACACTAAAAACAGATTATCACATAGCTGTTTGTGGGAGTTTGCTGTGTGAAAATTGGTTGCTCCATGTTAATGGTATTTACTGATATTAAGATACACAGGTGATGGACATTGTAATAATTAAGTACCTAGAGCACCTATAAAGAGAGACTGCTGGGACACTGGGTTAGTAGGTCAGAGGCAGACACATGTAATGCTGCATTCTGTAAATAAACCCACTATCAAGTAAAATATTTGCATCTTGTTTCATACTTCAACACCAGGCTTGGGATCTAATTAATAACCCATTTCCTACATTACAACAGTAATTACATTTCAAAAGCACTTAATTGGCTGCAAAGTGCTTTGGGGTGTTCTGAAGTCATCGGCGGTACTATATAAATGCAAGTCTTTTATTCTTTATAGTTATACAGTGGACTGTGTGAGCAGCAGAGAACATTAGTGTAACACCAGCACTTACATACGAACATAAATTAGGAGCAGGAGAAGGCCATTCAGCCCCTCGAGCCTGCTCTACCATTCAATAAGATCATGGCTAATCTGGTTGTGGCCTCAACTCCACATTCCCACCTAACCACGATATCCTCTGACTCTCTTGTTAGTAAAGAATCTATCTACCTCTGCCTTAAAAATATTTATTGACTCAGCCTCTTCTGTTTCTACAGAAGAGTTCCAAAAAAATCACAACTCTCTGAGAGAAAAAAATTCTCCTCATCTCCATCTTAAATGGGAGACCCTTTATTTTTAGTCTGTGTCTCCTGGTTGTAGTCTCTCCCACAAGGTGAAATATCCTTTCAGCCTCCACCCTGTCAAGCCCCCTCAGGGTCTGATATGTTTCAATGAGATCACCTCTCAATCTTCTAAAGTCCAATGGATACAGGCCCAGCCTGTCCAACCCTTCCTCATAAAAAGATAATCCCCTCTCCCATCCCAGGTGCCAGTCGAGTGAACCTTCTCTGATCTGCTTCTAACACATTTATATCCTTTCTTATGGAGACCTAAACTGTACACAGTACTCCAAATGTGGCCTCACTAAGACCTTGTACAACCGGAGCAAAACATCCTTACTTTTATATTCCATTCCCCTCAACAAAAATATTCCATTGGCCTTCTTATTCATTTGCTGTCCTTGCATACTAACCTTTTGTGATTCGTGTACCAGGACACCCAGATCCCTCTGTACCACAGAGTTCAGCAATCTTTCTCCATTTTAATAATTTGCTGCTTTTCTATTCTCCCTAGTGGACAAGTTTACATTTTCCCACATTACACTCCATCTGCCAAATTTTTGCCTACTCACTTAACCTATCTATATCCCTTTGCAGGCTCCTTATGTCCTCTTCACAATTTATTTTCCTACTTATCTTTGTGTCACCAGCAAATTTAGCAACATACATTCGGTCTCTTCATCCAGGTCATTGAGATAAATTATAAATGGTTGAGGTCCCAGCACTGATCACTGTGGCACACTACTTGTCATGTCTTGCCAACCTGAAAATGACCCAATTATGCCTACTCTCTATTTCCTGTTACCTAACCAATCTTCTACCCATGCTAATATGTTACCCCCTACACCATGAGCTCCTATATTGCATTGCAATCTTTAATGTGGCACCTTCTCAACTGCCTTCTGGAAATCTAAGTACAGCACATCTATAGGATCCCCTTTATCTATGTTGCTTGTTACTTTCTCAAAAAACTCCAATAAATTTGCCAAACATGATTTCCCTTTCACAAAATCATGTTGACTCTGCCTGATTGCATGCTGCTCTGAGAAATTGTCCTGAAAACACTCTATGAGCTCATCATCCAGGCTACCTTTCCCAATCTGATTCATCCAAATCTATACTTAGATTGAAATCATCCAAGATTATGGTTGTACCTTTCTCACAAGCTCCCATTATTTCTTCCTGTACACCCCATCCTACAGTTCAGTTATTGTTAGGGAACCTATAACCTACTCCCACAAGTGACTTCTTACCTTTACTATTTCTCATCTCTACCCAAACTGATTCTATATCTTGACCTCCAGAACTAAGGTCATCTCTCTCTATTGTACTTAATGTCATTCTTAATTAAAAGAGCTACCCCTCCACTTTTTCGAGCTTCCTGTCCTTCTGAAATGTCATGTGCCTTTGAATATTTAGGTCCCAGTCTCTGTCATCTTGTAGCCATGTCTCTGTAACTTGTCGCTTGGAGGTACTTCCGTTAACATTTGCACTGTGAGAGTGGGTTAATATCTCATGGCCAAAATGGAAAAACCTCTCAGAGCCTTGCTGCACCCCGTGTCCCAAACAATCAATGTTCCATGTTGACTAAACTCTTTAATACAATACATACAAAGAGGCAACTAACTAATTCTCTATGAGACATGAAATGTGGGACCTTTGTCGAGCTGCTAGTCGCCCAGCTCGGTATTTAGCAATAACAGTGTACTCATCAGACTGATGGAAAGAGACAAACAGACATGTTGTTTAGTGATTCCTGTAAGCACAGCAAATCAATCTCACACACTCGGACCTCAGAGCCTTCCAGCAAACCCCAAAATAAGATTACTCAGAATCCAGTGGAACTACTTCTTTGGGTGACTCTGCAATTAACCGTATTGTTACTCTTTTAAGAGAGATGTATGAATATTTCAGCATTTCTGCTTAGCTCATTTGGATCTCTTCCCTGGTCGGAGAACCACAGTCAATAACCTGAATTCATTTTAAATTCTCCAGACGGACTACCCAATTAAACTAAAAATGGAAGAGACAGTTTTACCGAATTAAGCAGATTATGTCTGCACAGGGATTATTGGAAAGGCTTTAAAGATTTGGAAATATAATGCATTGTGATGGAATCCGTGGTTCCAAAGCTTGGATTTTTAAAAGACAGGCACTAACTGAAAAGGGAAACTAAAAACGGACACTAAGAAAGGAAATTGACCCTGCCAGTTTCTAATGAAACCAAGGCTGAAACTGAGTTTGGAAACCAAAACTTCTGGGGAACTGAATCCGGTTTAAACCAGCTAAAGGGACACAGAACCATCAGAGCTCAGATGATGATTCCAGTGGTGCAGTACAGGCAGGCTGAAGAAGATGGAGGCTGGATTCAGACACTGAGAATAGGCAAATGTACAGTTGCTGCAGTTGTTTCTGTTACTTGGAGATAATAATCAACCACAATTTGCCTACTAATTTATGTTTAACTGATGTTGAGTCTGGGCTTTAGAGTATAGCCAAGATAGTATTTAGTGTTTGCTTTGTTTGACTCTTGAATGGTAAAAAAAAATCTTTTGTTTTAAAGTGTGGCTTCATTCTTTCAGTAAATAACTGAGATTTTGGATTTTTTTTACAAAAAAAGTTTTTGGTGTCAACTGCGATTGTAACAGCATTGAGAAAAAGTGAGTACTTACCCACAAGAGTAGTTGTCCATGAACGTTGCAGTTACTCAATAAGTTTGCCATGAAATATAAATGCTCTGATTCATGAGCTGTCCAGCTGCGTTCAAGCTTTTTTAAAAATGCTTGTTCATGGGATCGTGGGCATCGCTGGCCAGGCTGGCATTTATTGCCCAAACCTAATTGCCCTTGTTCAGTGGGCAGTTAAGAGTCAACCACACTGCTGTGAGTCTGGAGTCACATGTAGGCCAGACCAGGTAAGGATGGCAGATTTCCTTCCCTAAAGGACATTAGTGAACCAGATGGGTTTTTACAACAATCGACAATGGTCTCGAGGTCCTCATCAGACTTTTATTTTTAGATTTTTGTTGAATTCTGTTGAATCTGCTGTGGTGGGATTGGAACCCAGGTTCCCAGAGTATTACCCTGGGTCTCTCGATTACTTGTCCAGTGACAACACCACTAACTTTTACGTAAGTTAAATCCAGCTACGATTATAATTGTAAAATAACTCGAATGGATAAACACATCTCACCGATTAAGTGAAAGAAAAAACTACTTGCATTTAAAAGCAGGTGGCAAGTTCGTAAAAGCAAAACTCTGCGGATGCTGGAAATCTCAAATAAAAACAGGAATTGCTGGAAACACTCAGCAGGTCCGACAACATCAGCAGAGAGAGAAACAGAGTTAATGTTTCGAGTTCGTGTGACTCGTCTTCAGAACGCTGAAGGAATTCGAAACGTTAACTCTGTTTCTCTCTCCACAGACTGGCAATTTTATAAAAGTGCTTTCTCTCAAGTCCGAATCTCAAATGCTGGGAGTGTAAGTTATAATTCCTGTGCACCGTAAGTGCTGCTCTGTCTACTTGGTGCGCGCTCCCAAACTTGGATATACACATGATGTTTGGGTCATTTTGTATGATCAGCCTTATTATTATTTCACATATTCCCCACAATGCCACCGCTCCCCCCAACTCTGCACCCCCACCCCCCACAACCTCACCTCCCCACCAACCAGTAGGAAAGTCTTGCAAAGAGTTTCACCCACAAATAATGACGATTAAAATGCAGTGTTTTCATGTAGGTCAGACCTTTACTATTCCAGGTTTTACACTGCATTAAAGAAGAAAATCGTACTCAAAATGTCAGAGCTGAATTTTTAAACAGGTGTTATCAGAAATTCTTGCTTTAAGGCTGTAGATTGTGTCGTTGTCGTTTTGGAAATTCAGCCACCTATTATCTCTTGGCGTGGTTAAATTTAGCAACACTCTCAACTCTGAGTCAGGTGGTTGTGGGCTGAAGTCACAATTCAGAATACGAGCGTGCAATCTCGGCTGACACTCCAGGGCCGCACAGAGTACATTATGTTAGAGGTGCTGTCCTTTGAATAAGGTGTTAAACTGGATTCTGCTAGTCTGTCTCCAGCGGATGTTAAAGATTCCAATGCTTCATTTGAATAGCACCAGGGGATTTTTCCTGATGCCCTGGTCAATGTTCTAACCCCGACTTTTTGTGTACGAAGTAGTACAGCTTGTGACTACAGTGGGTGGTGGTGTATTACAGTTCACTCGGGGAGTGCTGGTTGCTGTGGCAACATCCATTTTATACAGGCATGTTGTAGTCTGGAGCTATGGAAAGTGATGGTAGAGGCTCCAACAATCTTTCCATCACATGTCTGACCAGGGATCTCTCCCGCTCTTACTACCTGCCAATGGTGTGTGCTGAAAGGATCTACAAGTCGATATTCAACCTGTCTGGCTGTATTATGAGCCTTCCTTGGCCATCTGGAGACTCAAACCCAGAGCTTCTACCTCAGAGGCAGGGACGCTACCCACTGCACCACAAGAGCTCCTAAAACAACAGCTACTGCAACCCAAAGTAATTCAGTAATAGTCATTTGGTAGTACAGAATTTGAGTATTGCTGAAAGAAGAGGCATTAAGCTTTTCGCCTTGCGCTCATCAGGACACTCGTAAGAATACCAATATAAAGGGGAAAGCAACAATTTATACTGTATGTGAAGCGAGCGCTGATTGGTTGGCAAGTGGCGTTGCCATGGGGAATGCACCACTGTTGTTGACTGACAGTTAACTGCCAAGCATTTTTTATAATTTAAACCAGGTAGCTTGACCCTGATTGGTCAAGATATAGCCCTGAGGAATGAGTCAGTGAATGGCTGTCACTTATTTTGTTTTAGCTGAAACAGACGCAACGTGTGTACATGTTCTTTCAGTCTGCAAATTTCAGGGCCCCGTGTATTAATATATGTAGCTTCCGGTACATGCAAATGCACCACATTGCGAACCCGACTGACAATCTTAAATTAGTTGTCAGCGTGATTCTTAGCATACTGAGGATTATTTAACAAATGTTGTCCAATCGCAGAATCACATCTAATGCTGGACTCTGTGTTTTGAATTTTGCAAGCGCAGGTTGGTTGGGCACGCTCTGTACCCTGCCCGTTGCGAACAGCGGCTGGGACATTTTTAATATGATATGGAATATCGTATAGATTAATAATATCATACATATTAATATACAGGGCCCTGTCCTTCACAGACAGAAAGAACATTTACATACATTGTGCCTGTTTCAACTGAACAAATTAAGTGACAGCCATTCGTTGACTCATTCCTAAGGGCTTAGGGTTTAAATTTCAAACAATGCTTGGCAGTTAACTGTCAGTCACCATCAGTGGCGCATTCTCCACAGCAACATCACTTGCCAACCAATCGGCACTGTCTTCACACACAGTATAAATTGTTGTTTGCCCCCTTATATTGGTATTCCTGTGAGTGTCCTGATGAGTGCAAGATGAAAAGCTTTGACGTCTCTTTTTTCAGCAATACTAATTCAGCAAATATAAATGTATTTAAAAATGTGCTAAGGTGATATTTATATGCAGGAATTTTTTTCTTTTGAGTATTTCCCAGATGGAGTTACAATACAGCCACCAGTTTCAGGCCATGTGTCTTATAGAAACCTCTGTTCACTGGCACCACAACATCACACACATTTTGCTTGCAACTTTAATGCAGTAAGATATCCCAGGGTGCGTCACAGGAGCATTGTATTAAAAAAAATGACATCGAGTCCCATAAGGAGCTATCAGGGCTGATGATCAAAATCTTAGTCAACGAAGCAGGTTTTAAGGAGCAAACTGTTAAAGGAGGAACAAGCGATAAAGAGGTGGAAATTTCGGGAGGGAATCCCAGAGGGTAGGGCTCAGGCAACTGAAGGCACAGCTACTGATGGTGCAGCAAATCAAACTGGGGATGTGCAAGAGGCCAGAGTTAGAAGGCTGAGGGCTGAAGGGTTAGAGGGGTGGGCTGACACTATGGAGGGTTTAAAAACATTTAAGGGTTTTAAAATTGAGGCGTTGCCAAACCGGTTCTCAATGCCTCGGGCTTCCTTTCGTAGAAGAAGCAGCTGAGACTGTCAGCTCCCTGGTAAAAACAGGAAACCAGAGAATCACTCAGCACTGGAGGAGGCCATTCAGCCCATCATGCCTGTGTCAGCCCCTGTCAAATAAATTCCAATCGCCCTGATCTTCTGCAACTGTCCTGCAGGTTTTTCTTTTCAATTATTTATCCAATTCCCTTCTGAAAAGTTCAGAAATAATGTGTTCATTTTAAAAAGGGTTGAAGCTTTGCAGCACACTGCTGTAGCTGGACTCCAGCCGGCACAAAGGCAAATTGTTCTCAGGCCGACTCCCTGATGTCACCTCACATATCTCGGTCAAAATCGATGTAGGTGACACCCCCAATACAATTTGCGATCCGACAAAGTCTGAATTGTATTCCCGGGATGAGGGGGTTACAGTTACGGGGATGGGTCGGAGATGCTGGGATGGTTCTCCTTGGAGCAGAGAAGGCTAAGAGGAGATTTGATAGGGGCCGGGGTGGAGGCGGCGGGGGGGTGGGGGGGGAGTTTAAAATCGTGGGGCTGAACTTTCCCTTTGGCGTGTGGGGGCCTGTCCGTGTGTAAAACGACATGCGGTGATGCCAGGCAAGTGTCCCGACATCACCCTGCGCCATCGTGATGTGTCGCTGGGTGGGCACGCAATGATGTCTGATGCGCGTCCGCCATTAATTAACGGGCCTGTTAAGGCCCTTGAGGCACCAATCGACAGCGATTTTTTGGCACCCGTGCGATCTTCAGGTCAGTGCACAGGCGCAACAGGCAGGCGGGTAGGACACACTTGTACAAACCTCATCCACGAATGGGATAAGAGGGCTCAGTGAGGTTGTGAGCGTGAATTGTCGAGCATTTATTTCTGAAAGTTTTTGAAACTTGCCTGTGTGATTTGCAGTACTTCAAAATGCATCCCAGCTGCTTTTTCTGGACTCATAAACCCTCAGGTCAGCACTCAGTAGTGAGGGATCTTTTTCTGGGCCTGCAGGTTACAGGAAGCCTTCCCTTAGCCTGGGAGTGGGAGCTGAACTTTCCACTGGAGATACCTCCTCTGAGGAGGAAGTGAGGGCTAGAAGGGGGAGGAGGTCAGGAGTGCACATTCAGCCTCCAGGGAAGCTACCTTTGAGAGGCCAGGCGCAGGCACAAGGGGCGCAGGGCCAAGAGGTAGTCCAAGGTGGAAGGGGCCACAGAAGACCCCACTATCCTGCTGCCAGGGTATACAGCCGGCGAAGCAGCGACCTCAATATGTCTGAGGTGCAGTGCCGAAGGAGGGTCCATCTCTCAAGGGAGACAGTCAGCTATATCTGTCAGATGATTGGCCCTGAGATCTCCCCTAACTGTGTGGGTGGACACCCCATGCCAGTGGCTGTACAGGTCACAGTTGCCCTCAATTTCTATGCCTCTGGCTCCTTCCAGGGCTCAGTGGGTGATCTTTACGGTGTCTCCCAATCAGCTGTCCACACTTGTGTCAAGCAGGTTACAGACGCTCTGTTCAGACGGGCATTGACCTTCATCCACTTCTGCTGGGACCAGGCAAGTCAGACACAGCGAGCCAGAGGCTTCACGGCCATTGCTGGCTTCCCCCGTGTCCAGGGTGCTATAGACTGTACACATGTGGCCATCAAGGCACCAGCAGGTGAGCCCGGTGCCTTCGTCAACAGGAAGGGCTTCCACTCCATGAACGTGCAGATAGTGTGTGACCACAGGATGCTGATTCTACAAGTCTGTGCAAGGTACCCAGGCAGCTCCCACAACACCTACATCCTCAGACACTCCCAGGTGCCAGGGCTCTTCAGTGCTCCAGCCCGGCTGGATGGATGGCTGCTGGGTGACAAGGGCTATCCCCTCAGAAGGTGGCTCATGACACCTCTCCACCATCCAAGAACAGAAGCTGAGCAGCGGTACAATAGGAGCCAGGGCACCACAAGGGCTGTGGTGGAGAGAACCATCGGTCTTCTCTAGATGTGCTTCTGATGCCTGGACCACTCAGGGGGCGCACTCCAGTACCCCCCAGATCATGTCTCGGTGATAGTGGTTCATGCTGCGCTCTCCGCAATCTTGCGCTGGAAAGGGGGGGACACAGTGGACGATGAAGATTTTGACTCAGTGTCTGCGGCTGCACACGATGAGTCCAGCAGTGAGTCCGAGGATGAGCACACACAGGGAAATGCTGAGGGGGTAGACGCTGACCCGGGCATACTCCAGGGAGGCAGGGACGTCCGCGAGGCTTTAATCCAATGAACCTTCGGCTCGCTCACCACAGATGAACCTCCAGGACAAGCCTGGGCTGTAGGCTCCATGCTCGACACCGAAGTGCAAAATCTGCCAAGTTAGAAACAGTAACTAAGGGCCTTGAAAATAAAGCTGAATGTCCAACAAAGCACTCAATACAGTTTTGGAAACTACACAGCTGCAGAAGGAAAGAGGCAGCCTCAGCCATGGTGACATATCTGAATTTAATACGTCAAGCAAACCAACTTATTCCAAAAAGAAGAGAATAGTGTTACCAAAGAAAACAAATCATAAAGACCTAATCTCGGGCCAACACAAAAGCACCAGTGATTAACCCGTGTTGTGCCGAAGGTGCCTTATGTTTATGTTTCCGGGTGCTACGTCTTGGTGCTGCCCCCTCGCTGGGAGGGGTATCTGAGCCAGCTGCTGACCCTGCTGTCCTGTCGGCCTCGATGACCTTGGCGGGAGTCCTCTGGCCCGTGGAGCCTGTGCTGGCCCCGCCTGGGAGGGAGCTGCCAGTTCCACAGCTGGCATCTCCCCAGTCATCGCAGCCTCACCGGATGCTACGGTCACTGGGAGAGGGGAGGAGGAGCTGCCGCCCTTATCCGGAGCATCCTGAGAGGAGCTCGCAGAGACGCCAGGCGGCTGCTGCACCAACATGAGGTCACTTCGGACCTCCCTGCTCACTGTGGATGGATGTGCACCGAGCTGGGAAAGCTGATGCCCAAACCATCTCCCACACTGGCACTGATCAGTTGAGGTCAATGCCACTGTGAGGTACTTGCTGGTCCGAGCACATCCCCAGGAAGCCCTGATGGGTCTCCTGGAGGAGCCTCTCCATGAGAGTCACCACTCTCTCCATGGAGGACACATGGCGCTTGGACATGAGGCTCATTGCTTCGGCTATCGTCCGTTTAGACTCCTCCACCACAGAGACCAAGCCAAGCATAGCCTCATGTATCTCCCCCAGATGCTCCCGCACACCCGGCCACATTTCCTGCACCTGCTGCATCGCAGACAACTCCAGAGGGACATCATCAGGCACCGACTGAGCATGTGCCTGGTCCCCTGCAGTCCTCCGACTGCTGGCGCCATGGGCACTCTCTGTCTCTGCCAGCTCCTCCAGCAGCTGTGCAATGCCCTCACCGCTGTGCCCCGGGACACTAGCCGATGCTCGAGTAGTCACCGAGGTGCTAGTATCTGCGCTGGTGCCTGCCTGGCAGAGATGGTGTGACGCTGGTGAGACTTTAGGCCCCTCAGGTGTGAGAGGGGGCCTCTGCTGCTCCTCCTCCCAGCCCTGCTCCTCTGATGCTGAAAGGAAGAACAAGGACATTGGATCAGTTAATGTGGAGACAATGTTAAAGTGTATCCCTGTCCCCTGGATCATTATGGGCTCATCCTTCCATAAGCAATGGTCAAGCCATGTTTGCGAAATTAAATCACTTAACATTCAGCACTGCCATGGCTGTTGGGAGAACAATGCTGACCTCACTGCTGGGCATAAATACCTGGCCCTGGCACCCCAGCCTCACTGACACCAGGGGACCTGGGTGCATGGCGACTCTCCAGTTCCAGGGCCTCCTGCTCGAAGCGGCTAAGAATGGCGACCTGCACCTGGTCGTTGCCTGTCCTCACACACTCTGCCGTGTTATGAGCATTCTTCTCCTGAAAATGAGAGAAGAGCATTGATTAGTGCTAATCGTACCTGGCCTCTCTTCACGCACAGCGACCCCAACCAGAGTGGGACATACCAGGGCTGCAGAACCTCCTCATCCTGCTGCCCCCAAACAAAGATGCTGGACCTGCTCCCCTTGCCCCCCCCACAACCCCCTTGGCCACACGCTGCCTACATCACAGTGGGAACCACACGGTATATCCTTCCATAGCACGGAGGCGCAAGCATGTGGAGCGCAGAGCACAGCAGATGCTTTGTTGCCAACGCCACCTTGAAGCTCCCCTCCCAGCATGTCCTGGAGTTCCAGCTCTGCGCCCGGGGGCAGCTCCTCCAGGTTGCCCCCCAAACCAGTCATGTGGGACTCAGTCTAACACATGCTGCAGGGACCCCTCAGCATCACCCTCTCAGGGTGACCTCAGCATTGACAGTATCTGCTGGCCCACCCAGCAAAGGACACATGGCGTCAATGATTCAATGCAGTCACCTACACTCAGACTTGGCAGGGGGAGGGGGGAAGCAGGGGGGGTAAGCTGACCTGCTGGGTTAAATGTCCAATGCCAACATTGTCCTTACCCTGCTAAAGTGCAACAAGTCGTTGAAGCGCTTACAACACTGGATCCAGGTGAACCCCACCACCTCGCGGGAGCTCAGCATCTCCGCCACCTCCTCCCAGGCACGTTTCATCATGTGGGGGGGTCTCCTCCTCCCATCCTGGGGAACCAGCACCTCCCACCGTGCTGCCACCTCCTCGAGCAGGGCAGCAAGGCAATCATCGGAAAAACAAGGGACACACTGGCCCCCCCGACCTACCCTCCGGCCTAGGCTGTCCCCCCTGCCCTACCCTCCGGCCTGTCCCCCTGCCCTACCCTCCGGCCAGGCCTGTCCCCCTGCCCTACCCTCCGGCCTAGGCTGTCCCAACTGCCCTACCCTCCGGCCAGGCCTGTCCCCCTGCCCTACCCTCCGGCCTGTCCCCCCTGCCCTACCCTCCAGCCCGTCCTCCTGCCCTACCCTCCGGCCTGTCACCCTGCCCTACCCTCCGGCCTAGGCTGTCCCCCCTGCCCTACCTTCCGGCCTGTCCCCCTGCCCTACCCTCCGGCCTGGCCTGTCCCCCTGCCCTACCCTCCGGCCAGGCCTGTCGCCCTGCCCTACCTTCCGGCCTGTCCCCCTGCCCTACCCTCCGGCCAGGCCTGTCCCCCTGCCCTACCTTCCGGCCTGTCCCCCTGCCCTACCCTCCGGCCAGGCCTGTCCCCCTGCCCTACCCTCCGGCCAGGCCTGTCCCCCTGCCCTACCCTCCGGCCTGGCCTGTCCCCCTGCCCTACCCTCCGGCCAGGCCTGTCGCCCTGCCCTACCTTCCGGCCTGTCCCCCTGCCCTACCCTCCGGCCAGGCCTGTCCCCCTGCCCTACCCTCCGGCCTGGCCTGTTTACCAGAAGCCCTCTGGTGAGCCCTTCCGCTTGACATTGTGAGCAGGCTTGCAAAAGCTGCCAGCGCCTCATATAAACAGGCGACTGGGTTGCCACTGGACCCAGCGGACAGTGCACTCCCGCTGCGCCCGCCCACTCCCGCTGTCCTCGGGAGTTGGGCAGGCCTTAATTGGCCCCCCCGCGTAAAATGGCGGCGATGGGGCCTGTGCCCACCCACACCTGTTCTGCCCCCTCGCCAACCAGAAAAGTCAGCCCATGAAGGGTTTACATAGCGTCACTAAAGGAAAACTGGTTCCAATGCTTGTCGGGTCAATAACCAGACGGTATAGATTTAACGTGATTTGCAAAATAATTATTTTTCCTTCCATGGGACATGGGCTTCGCTGGCTGGCCCAGCATTTATTGCCCATCCCTGGTCCCTTGAGAAGATGGTAGTGAGCTGCCTTCTTGAACCGCTGCAGTCCGTGTGGTGTAGGTACACCCACGGCGCTGTTAGGGAGGGAGCTCCAGGATGTTGGACCCAGCGACAGTGGAGGAACGGCCGACACATTTCCAAGTCAGGGAGGGTGAGTGGCTTGGAGTCGATCTCAGAGGCAACGTCAGGAAACCTTTGTCGTGCAACAAGTGATTAGGATTTGGAATGCCCTGTCTGAAAGGGCAGGGCAGAAATAGATTCAATTGTAGCTTTCAAAAAGCGAATTAGATAAATAACTTAAGAAAGAAAAGATGGCAGAGACATGGCGAAAGAGCAGGAGAGTGCAATTAACTGGACTGCTCGTCAAAAGAGCTGGCACAGACTCGATGGGCTGAACGGCCTCTGTCTGTAGTAATACATTCCATGATTCTATAATTGGTTTGCAGCAACGTCACTGTTACTTGACCAGGACTTTACATTCAATTACAGCATACAAGTTACCAACATAGAATCTTTAAAAACAGGCAGCAAATGCACTGTGCAGTCCCTGGAGGGGACCATTAAATAGTTTGTCTCATTAGTTTAATATCTATTTAACTAAAAGTCCTGTGCCCAGCATTTGTCCATCGATTTATCAAAACACGTCTGTAAAAAATATATTACACTTGCACAAATAGAGGAAGAGTTTGGAGGGCAATAATTTTGTCTCATTGGTGCCTCCCACTTCCCACAGTCTCTTCTCTTCACTCCCTGTTGTTGGATTTAAGCCCAGGCTTTGTTACCATCGCTGAAGCCCCCACTATCAAGATCCTGGGGGTTAACATTGACCAGAAACTGAGCTGGACCAGCCACACAAATACTGTGGCTACTACAAGGGTAGGGAAACTAGGGGCCGGGATTTTCCAGCCTCACTATGACCAGATCCGTCAAGGGGGATGTGGTGGGCCAGACAAAAACTAAATTGAGTTTCGGCGGGACCGGAAGATCCTGGTGGTGGGCGGGGCTGGAAAATCCGAGCCTGGGAATCCTGCGGCAAGAAACTCACCTCCCGACTCTCCAACGCCTGTCCACCATCTACAAGGCACAAGTCAGGAGTGTGATGGAATACTCCCCAGTTGCCTGGATGAGTTCAGCTCCAACAACGTTCAAGAAACTCAACACCATCCCAGGACAAAGCAGCCCCGCTTGATTGGCACCACATCCGGAAACATTCACTCCCTCCACCACTGACGTACAGTGGCCGCAGTATGTACCATCTACAAGACGCACTGCAGAAACTCACCAAGATTCCTTCCACAGCCCCTTCCAAACATGTGACCACAACTACCTAGAAGGACAAGGGCAGCAGACACATGGGAACACCACCACCTGCAAATTCTTTTCCAAGCCCCTCACCATCCTGACTTGGAAATATATCGGCCGTTCCTTCACTGTCACTGGGTCAAAATCCTGGAACTCCCTCCCTAACAGCACTCTGGGTGTACCTACACCACATGGACTGCAGCAGCTCAAGAAGGCAGCTCACCACCACCTTCTCAAGGGCAATTAGGGATGGGCAATAAATGCTGGCCCAGCCAGTGATGCCCACATCCTTTAAATGAATGTATCAAAAAAAAAGGATTAAACATCCATGCTTTCCAAATCTAATTTCTCCGCTTTCCAGACCCCATAGCCTCCTCAGTTGCCCAGAAGATAGTTTCTCCTCACTACTCTTACACCCTCTCCCCAAAGCACATTATCCCAATTACCCCCAGTGCCTCAAGCTCTGCTTCTGGCTAAGATTAACTTGAGTTTACCTGACACAACATTCCCCTCAGGATCTCTCAAGCTCCTACATGCTGCAAGTTCCAAAATGCTCCCATCCTGTACCTGCACTCCTAGGTACCAACACCTCCTTTCTCCACCTTAGGGCATCACACCCAATCTTGCAAATAGTCTCTAGCCCCAGGGCGCCCTTTTGCATGAGTGGCCCCAGGGTCCATCCCCCTGTCACGTCCCAGCCCAAAGTGCAACTGGAACCACAGCCCCCTCCACCCTCTGCTTCTTGCTTCTGTTTGGCCTTAACCTCCTCCTCTTCATCTCAACTGCCCCGACACCACCTTCACTCTCAATCCACCGCTAACTCTCCCCACTTCCAATACACAACTTCACCACCAGTTTTTTGCCGCACCAACCCATGGCTTCGACAAAGGTTTGGCCTAGAAATTCAGTGCAGATGAACACGCCAGCTGGTGCATTGAGCCGTGCCCAAACCGAATGCCCTCAGTCTGCAGAAAGTCAACCGATGCCCTCTATCCATGGGCAGATCCCACAAGTCTCTATTTTATGAAGGAAGCTGAGGTGAGCACCTTGTCAAGAGCTTTCTGCCAGCCCAGATAAATAATATCAACAGAACAACATCCAGCCACCGGCCTTGCTACCCCCTTAAAGGATTCAACCTGCTTGATGAGGTATGGATTTTTTTTCCCATAGTTTAATCCAGTAAAAACAGCAGCAAAGGGGAATCGGTGAACCTTCATGCACTGCTTCCTTCAGGGTCAGAGGTGAGTGTTACCACTTGGCTGCTGAGTGCACAACCCCCCAGCACTGTGTAACACTGCAGCACAGATTAACAAGTTATCAAGAAGGATTCCATTGAACTCTGTTTTCACTATAACCGAGTTTCGATCGAACAACGGATTTTTGAAAAGCAAACAAGAAGGACACTCTACCGACGGATCTCAAAAACCTATTTCATACCCCAATAGTCCTCCTCAAGTTTCAGATCATATGAACCGTAAAAAATGCTCAGTGAGCAGTTTTACAAGGCTGGATGGTTCCATTTCTAAGCAATACGCTTTTATTATCCATGTTTTAATGTCATTTGCCTTGGAAAATATAAAATTTGAAGTTAGCTGGCGCAAGATTTTGTCTGTTACAAAACTGTACTTATTAATAAAAAGCCTTTAATAACCTGGTTTTAGGAAAGATTCCTCCTTTAGTCTATATTTCTTGTTCTGCTCACTATTGGAATTCTATCAATTCCCACCAGTGTTTTAACAGCCAGTTTTAATTCATGGGAGAAATTAGTGTGATGTGGAAATGAAGTTTGTATATTCTACATTAAATACTATTACTTTATTTATTCTCTGAATTTTAGAGATGCTGAAAAGGTAACACTCAGTCTCTACACTAATATACGTCCGAGGCATTAGAACCAATGTACTTTGGCAAAACTCAATGTAACATCAGTTAATAACACATCACTAGATAAAAACTTCTTAATGCAGAGTGACCAGATGGCCTACAGAAACCCACAATGTCATCTGCCATTACAGTTGATGGCACCTTTCAAATCCCACCACGGCAGCTGGATAATTTGAATTTAATTATTTAAATAAATGTGGAATGCAAAGCTGGTGTCAGTAATGGCGAGCATGAAATGAATTGTCGTAAAAACCCACCTGGTTCACTGATGTCCTTCAGGGAAAGAAACCTGCCGTCCTTACCTGGTCTGGGCCTACATGTGACTCCAGACCCACAGCCACGTGAGTGACTCTTAACTGCCCTCTGACATAACCCTAGCAAGCCATCCAGCTGTGTCAAACTGCTTTGAAAATATCTAGCGCAGCAGTACAAGAAGGCACTTCACCACCACTTGGTCAAGAGTAATGAGGGAAGGGCAATAAATTCTGGCCTTGCCAGTGACGCCCTTATCCCAGGAAATAATTTTTAAAAAGTTGACATTTTGAGGTGAAGACCCAAATAAACATATAAAAAGGGTCAAAAAGCAAATCTCCCATGAACTATGAGAACTTACACCCACACCCACCCCCCCACCCCCACCCCCTATCATCTACTAAAAACAGACGAGTGAAGCTTCACCAATTTAATTCATCTTTGGTTGAACAAACAGATTGCATTTATTTGAAATTGTACAACGCAGGTGACTTGCGTTGTGCTGTATTTCTGAAGGCCCTTGAGTTCAAAGAATTTTCTTCAGGGAAATTTAAAAAAAAGCAGCAATTCATTATTGTTTTGGTAACTTAATGAACTCTGCAGCCCAGCAGAGCTGATTGGGGTGATTTTTGAGACCACTTTGAGCACACGTATTCGTGTCTAAAACTTGGATCGGCTACAATTCCAACTGCCACATTGAAAGTTGCTCATTGTGTCCGTCGATTCATCAAACAATTGATAAATATGCGTACAGCTCCTAACTCGCAGTATAAGCTCATGCGTGTTATCCCTCAGATGCTGATATATGCTCTGTGCATTTTGGTTTCTGGCTTAGAATAAATATGTTACTTTTGTTAATGAGCAATGGAGGCAATCCATTACACTGATACTAATCTCCCTCAACCATCTCTACTAATGTTACTCATTTTAATATTCATGATCTTCACTTAAACTTTGCTCTCCCATGCTAATTTGATCCTGATGCAAGACCTGTTCTTAAGCAAGTCTGGATTCTTTTTCAATGCAATTACATCTTCCTCCTTTCTAAATCCTCAGATTGAAAACGAGGGACAGGAACTCACCTCCAAAATTCACTGCAAACCTGTCAAGCAGATGTCAGAAAACACAGTTTAATTTTGCTTTTTTTTAAAAAAATGCAATTATCACAGTATAATGAGTGCTAAAGTCCCACAAATTGTTCACCATTAATAATCCCAGGCAATGGGTTTACAAATATGAGGTATAATAATGAGGTATACAAATATGTCGATATAATAATGCAATCAACGCTTGAGAAACACATTATTCATACTGTTGAGGATACAAAGCCAAGATCTGCTGATGCTTTCTACCATTTCCAATGCAAATTTTTCGATGGTGGCACTTTAAGTCGTGCGGGAGTGTGCGCAATGATGTCTCCCGTGCTGCGCCAGAATGGCAAGACACGGCTCCTGAGCTCTCGCCACGACTCCCGAGCTCAGCTCTCGCTCCTGGCCGAGCTGTCATGAGATAACGGTGAGCAAGGGTCGGGCAGGTCACCACCGGGAGAGTGGATGAGTCAGAAACATCAGCGAGCGGCTGACAGCTCCAGGGCAATGACGAGAGAGAACGGCACAAGCTCCAAGTTCAGCCTCTGAGCCCAGGGGACGAATACGCGTTGGAAATGATGCAAACCTGCCGCTTGGACTTTTCTTGGAGATCTGTGTTACTGTGCCATGACTGACATGCCATAGATATTTTTTCGACAATCACGATGGGGCAGGTGCATAAGTTAACGTCCCTGACATACTTGGGGAGATTTCAATGCCCTGGATACCTTGTGTTTTCAGAATGCACTGACAAGCTGCATAATTCAAACATAGCACCATCGGGGAGGGACTGAAGCAAGTGACACAGGGTTTCGGAGAATGCACAGTACAGAATCGGCCCAACCTGTCCACGCCACTCTTTCTGTTCCACACCAGCCTCCTTCCATCTTCATCTTGCCCCAGTATCCCTCTATTCCTTTATCCCTCTATCCCTCTATTCCTTTATCCCTCTCATACTTCCCTTAAATGAATCTGTACCATTCACTTCAACCACTCCCGGTGATAGTAAGTTCCTCATTCTCACCACTCTTTGGGTAAAGAAGTTTCTCCTGAATTCCCAATTAGATTTATTAGTGACTATGTTATACTGATGGCCCCTAATTCTGGTCTCCCCCACAAGTGGAAACATCTTCCCTAAGTCTACTCTATTGGACCTGAAATTAAATTAAGTCTAACGCAATCTGAATCAAATCTGAACTTTTAAAACCATTCTACTGTGTACCAAAGGTGAACTAATACAGGGAAGGCCAACCTATCAAACACAGAGATATTGTAATAGCTCCAATGAACCACCCAGAAACAATTCGTTGATGGGTAGTCTTTGAAAGGATAGTTAAGAATGGGATGAAGGTTCATGGTTCCCTGAATAGATTTGATATCATTTACATGCACAGTACAGTTTCTACAGTATGACCCCAATTTTATTGTTGGACTAAGTTTTAGCATTTACACAGTTGGTATAAACTTTAAGGTATAATGAACTTCATTTGTGAAAAATATTTTTGCTTTAATACCTCCTTAACTAGTATTGCCAATAAAAACAGCCAAGTAACACAACATAAGGAACAAGGCACACATACTCGGCAACTTGAATCTTTCCATACGTGCGCACCGGTGTCCTAGCAACTGTTGTCATGGGCAACACCAGCATCCCCAGATACAATTCAGTGGCAATATCAACCGCCTTGGATTCCCGCCTGAGGCTGCAGCCAATACCCCAGGGAATAAACAACCACCACAAATCTATACCGGCCATCGTCATCCCTCCTTGCTATAGGGACCGGGAGGGACGAATAAATTTAGCTATGTAACAAGATCGAAGCTGTCATTTTCAGAGGGTGGGATCACATCTTTTATCTATGATGCAAAATCATGAGAGTAAATGGTTAAATGCATTACCAAGGTGACAGCTTGCTTCCTGCAGATCTATTTAACATTCCGTACAACAGCGTTACAGCGATGATAAGGCATGTGGAGAACCTGTGCACGCACGGGGTGAATAAAGATGGAACCTTCATTAACTCCCTCCAGCAGACATATTTCATTAATTTTACCGCTTTAGATCGGAATGGCCAAACTCCAATCTGCTCTTGGAGGAAGATTATTTCTGATGTGCTGTGCAAGATTGCAAGATTACTGTAATCATCCCTATTCATTTCCATACAAGGACAGCAATTGTAACCGGTGGCACCTCTTCAATATACAATGATTGCAAAGGGTCATATAAGGAAGCAAACTCTACTTGGTACATTGTAATTCAAATTGCTGCACTAGTTCTGACCTTGCCACGAACCTACACATCACCGTATCATGACACGTACGGCAGATGGACACACAAGGATTTAAAGCTTAAGTATTCCACAGACATCCTTATTCTTTTGAATTAACTGCTAAACAATACCCAATACCATCAACAATCTTGTTTTAATTGTCACTGAGCCTAGCACATTTATAAATACATGAAGCTCTCCACCTCTACCCTTTACACTATTACTATCCCAGTCTACACTAGGAACCTTGAAGCAAGGGTTGGTCTCCTTGAAGAAGGGAAGGTTGAGAGGAGACTTGATAGAGGTGTTTAAAAACTATGAAGAGTCTAGACAGAATAGATAGGGTGAAACTGTTCCCTTTAGTGGGAGGACCGAGAACTAGGGACCCCAATTTAAGGGGACTGGTAAAAGACCCAAAGGTGACATGAGGAAAGACATTTTTGCGCAGCGAGTGGATAGGATCTGGAATTCACCGCCTGAGTGTGGTGGAGGCAGAGTCGGTTGTAGCTTCTTAAAGAGAATTGGATAAGCCACTGAGGGGAAAATGTTTGCAGGGTTACGGGGAAAGGGCAGGAGAGGGGACCAGCTAAGTTGTTCTTGGAGAGAGCCAGCACAAACTCTCAACAGGCCAAATGGTCTCCTGTGCTGTTAGCAATGATGCAACTGAGAAAATGGCCCCGACATATCGTGGAATTTGAGTTCACTGCACATGCTTTGCACCGGGCCGCCAACTCTGGCTGGGCCTATTCCGGGAGCTGTTAGTGGAAACGATGTCATGGAAAACCAGCAGCATGGCCCAAGCAGGTTCTAAGAGAGCGCAAGAGAGGAAAGCACACCAACTTTAAATAGGTAAAGGGGATGAATTTGCGGCGAGGGTGAATAACAATTTCCCCCTAAGTTTAGGGGGAAAAGGGGCTCTTGACCCTTACGAGGCTTGATGCAAGATCTGACACGTGGTTTCAAACAGGGATATTAAAAGCTGCTAAAACTAAGGAGAAGATAAACGTTTGTTTTCTCTCTCTTTACCTCTATGTGCTTAATGAAAAGACCTGAGACGAAGTCATTTGCAAACCTGCTGGCACTGATGGCCCTTGGACTATCGCTTGCTGCTCATGCCCAGTCCCTCAACGAAACTCAAACTCCATCAGCCCCATCGCAGCCCCGTCAAAATCTCAGCCAGAGTCCTCCTGGCTTTTTGTTTTGTAGTTTAAGGTTTGAATTCGACTGGGCGGTGCTGAGCTGGATGTGATGTCACCGTGTGCTGATGCCTCATGACGAGAGTTATAGTTTCTTTCCCTTCTTGCTGGTTGCTGCTGATAACTGGTGGATGCAGCTGTGACCCAGATGTACAAATATTGTTTTAAAATCTCCCGGATTGCTTTCTTTGGCCACCTGGACATTGATGTTGATTCGGGTACACCCCTAACGCTGCAAAATCTGACTTCCGCTAACAATGTTGTCACCGTGAGCAAAAATATCAAGTTGAGGCTCAGGCTTTCTGGGGGATGTTGAAGGTTTTAAGCATTTACTTTAACAGCGACGGCAAAATAATCAAAACACAATTCAACTGATGAAATTAGTGAGGTGTATATGAAATTACGCCGGGCGTGCCTTATTTGGGCATCAGAGACCCTGAGCAAAGTCATGCCGGCAGCTGCACATTTCTGTCACTAAATGGAGCTTCAGGAGCTGCTTACCTTCACACTCTGACCTGCATCCTCATCAACACACCAAGGGAGATTAGCGCCGCTTTGTCTTTCTGCAGATAAAACTATAACTAGTGTTATAATGAAATAGTGTTTGATTTTGTTGAAATTTTTGGACTTTAGAAATTTCAGTTACTGAGAAAAAAAGGTGATAATTTTTTGGAAAGCACTTTGAACAGCCTTTGGGCAAAAGGAACTAAAACAGCGGGTGTCACATGACATTTGTGTTACATGACAAGTACTGTTAAGTGATACTTCTAACACTGAACAGCATACCAGTGTCACCTAAAGGGGATATGTGTAATTCCAACTTAGACACTTGTTTATAATGAAATTTCTTTTAGGAACTGGTTTATGTTGGAGTTTTCAAGAAACTCCACGTGTCAAAGTTAATATATTGTAGATATGCTGAGATTTTCACCACCGAATTCAAATTTAAGTCTATCGCTCTCTGAAAACTATTATTGAGAACTCTTCATTTTATATAGAAATTTCTTTACTTAACAATTTGGATCCTTATCCTCTACTCTTTTTAAAGCTGATAATATAAAGCAAGATGGTATTTGAGATAAACCAACTGGATGTAAGTCTCAGGTATTTAGCGGTATTGGCAGGTGGGATGTAGCTGCTCCTGGTTTTCAGTAACAATGGAGGAAATTCAGAGCTTTAATGACACTAGGCAGATAGTCATGGGAATGAACTAAACACTAATCCTCCCTTTCCTTCAGGAACCAGGCCCTAAGAAAGCTTTGGCAACCATGGACTTCCATTGGATTGGTCCATGATTATGCTCAGCAAATTGCTGCAGTGGTTTGCTGTTGCCTTCTGCAGTATGGCTGACCAGGAGTCTCTCCTGCTCTTTAGCACCTGCCACCAGGTATATTGGAATGATTTACAGGCTGATAGGCAGCTTGTCTGGCCATGTTACCAATGCACCTTCCATGACCATCAAGTCCTAAGCTGGGACTTGAACCCAGAGCTTCTGGCCCAGAAGTACGGCATTCTACCTGCTGCACCACAAGATGACCACTCCGAATGCTAATACAAAAGCAAAATCCTGGAGATACTGGAAATGTGAAATAAAACTAGAAAATGTTGGGAATACTCAGCAGGTCAGGTAGCATCTGTGGAGAGTGAAAAAGCGTTAACATTTCAGATCCAGGATTTTTCATCAGAACTAGGAAAAGTTAGAAATGTAACAGGTTTTGAGCAAGTGAGATATTCTCCTGCCCTCCACCTGATCACAGATCTTCTCCTTTGTTCTACTTCCCACCTTCCTCCATCCCTTTTACTTACTCAAAAGCTATTACATTCCTCACCTTTCCCAGTCTGATGGGGTTATGTCCATATCTATTTACATAATATATATATATATATACATGGTCTTCAAGGTCTGGAATAACGAGCAATTAGAGACTGAACGGCCCTTACTCATGACAATTCTGACGAACGGATATCCACCTGAAACGTTAACTCTGTTTCTCTCTCCACCGATGCAGCCTGACCAGCTGAGTATTTCCAGCGTTTTCTGTTTCTATTTCAAACTTTTACCATATAAGTACAATCGTTTTCACCCTCTACTGGGACTTTGCAATTTATATAGAAACAACAAAAGCAGCAATTAAAAATTAGACAGCTAACAGCATAAGAAAGCATGTACATTTTTTTCTATTCATTCTTGGGATGTGGGCTTCGCTGGCTAGGCCAGCATTTATTGCCCATCCCTAGTTGCCCTTGAGAAGGTGGTGGTGAGCCACCTTCTTGAACCGCTGCAGTCCATGTAGTGTAGGTACACCCACAGTGCTGTTAGGGAGGGAGTTCCAGGATTTTGACCCAGCGACAGTGAAGGAACGGCGATATATTTCCAAGTCAGGATGGCAAGTGACTTGGAGGGGAACTTTCAGGTGGTGGTGTTCCCATCTATCTAGCCCTTGTCCCTCTAGATGGTAGAGGTCGTGGGTTTGGAAGGTGCTGAGAAAAACACAGCCTTACTCCTGATCGTCAAATGGTATGAAAGATTCACACTAAAGTACTTATTTATTCATCTCCGCATCTCCACTTTTCAGTCTTAACCTTTAGGAAAACCCTTTTGGGAACCCAAGTGAAATATTCTAGTGGTTTTCCCTCCTCCATTAGTTTAGTTAGTTTAAAGGCTAATCTCAGGTTCCATTGAGGTGCCTAACCTCACTTCATCTCTATTCATACAGCAATCATGGATCCAATATTCTGTATATTTTGACCCGTAATTATTATTTTCTGCAAAGATGGAACTTGCTGCATAATGTGGTTTCTTTTTGATGTGCTGTCTGAAAAGCTTAATCTTGCAGTTGAGAATTAGTGTGCACGACATCACAGTGAATACAACTGGTAGAAAAATTGTTCTGCTAAACTGCAATTTCCTGCTTATTTTAAATAAAAATAGCTTTGCAGTACATTAAACACATATAGTCAGATTCAGCACATTTTCAAAGAAACATAGCCAGGAGTATGTTTTGAAGTACGTGAAGAAATGCAGGAAAGCAGTTATAAATATGTTGTCATATTTCTCAATATATAATCAATTACAGTGCACTTTTAATGAGCGGAGGGTGGGAGGAGTTTCAGTTGAAAGGGCAGGCGGGGATCTCCATGCATGTGTGGATCTCACCCCGCCCCCCCGACCCCCCCACCGCTCAACTAGGAGGAAGCCCCTCTCACCAGGCCACAGGCCTACCCAGCAGGGCTTCTCTGCTGGATTGTCCTTATGGCATGCGCGTCCCCTTCCCACTGCTGGCAGAATACCAACGGCGGCCGGATGAGGCCCTCAAGTGGCAACTTAAGGGGCTAAAATTGGCCTCCGGATTGGGAAGGCCTCAAACCTTCCCTCCTTGGAGCTAATCGGGGGGACTCGGGAAGGTGACAGACCCTCCACCCTGAACCTTCTCGCCAGGTTACATGTGCTCATCGACCCCCCCACCAATCCCACCCCCCAACCCTCCAATGGAGCATTAAATTCTGCCCGTTGACTCTGATTCTCCCTTCACAGGTGTTACCTGACCAGCATTTTCTGTTTTTATTTCAGATTTATAGCATCTACTGGACTCTGCTTTTGTGTTAGTAGCCACAGAATAACGGAAGAGGTTTTGCCCCATTTTACGCAGAATGATTGAGCTGGTAAACGTAACTCTCCTATGCAAAGGGAATGTTTCGGATTTAAAACTGGAGTCCAAGTTTAAAAAGCCCCCAAGATAACACCTTTACATTTCCCAGTGACTGTTAGTACCAAGAGGGAGTCGGCTCAGCTAGAGGGAGTCAGGTGAGTCAGTGTCAGAGAGGTGGACCTGCTCGAGACCTGCAGAGATTAGGATGAAGCGAGACCCAGTCTCGGGCCCTCACTTGCCTAGAGGGAGTCAGGAGGGCCAGTGGTGGAGGAAGAGGACCTGTGCCACCTTCAGGAATCAGGACTAAGTTTGAAAAAAGACAGTGACATCAGAAGAAAGCCATAGGTTGATTGTGTGGTGACTAACTGCTGGTAAGGAGTGTCTATAAAGAGCTGGAATTAAGTAAAATGTAACTTTTTAAATAAAACCTTAATTAGCAAACTTATGGTGAATTAAGAGACGCTAGCAGAAGGGAAGTGAGAAACAAATGAGTCCACTATTATTTTATTCTTAAGTGGTAGGGTTTATTAGGCTACTGAGGTTTAAATTAGTCCAGTAACTTAAGGTGAGAAGAGACTCTGTGAGGCACAGGGAGGGGAAAGTCACCTGGACGCTTTATCCCAGTATGTGGTCACGCTCCCTACGAAAGGGTCTTCTGACTTGGGCAGTGGTGAGGGAGGAGGGACTGGGGTGGGAGTGTGACTGCGAATGAAACAGGTAAGAAAAGGGAGAAAGTAGAAGTGGAGGAGCCTCAGCCCTTGCAGTTGTCCAACAGGTTGGAGGTTCCTGCAGCTTGTATGGACCAAAGCTAGGACTGGAGGGTGGATGAGAGAAATGACTATGGCACTTTAGTACAGGACTCAAGCTGGGGAGGTGGGGAGGGGGGTGATTAGGAGTGCAGTGGTACCACGGAACAGTACAGTCAGAGAGATACACACTGTTCTCTGAAGCCAAGAGTATGTGTCCAGGTGACTCTGTTGTCTGCCTGGTGCCAGGGCTTGGGACATCTGCTCTGGGCTGGAGAGGAACATACAGTGGGAGGGGGAGGATCCAGTCGTCGTGGTCCACATTGGTAACCATCGACATAGACGGGGCCAGCAAAGTGGTTCTGCTTAGGTGTTATGAGCAAGGGATCAAGTGTGGGAAGTTGTGATAATTTAAAGAGTTAAGATAAGGCAAAAGAACAAGATAGCAACAAGAGGAATGGTTATCAGAGTGTGGCAGGAAGAGACAGAGCATGCAAATTTAGGATTGAGCCAGCCGATAAGCCTAGAGGTTGCAAAAATAGTAAAAGGACACAACCAAAGGCTCTGTATCGAAATGCACATGGCATTTGTAACAAAACAGATGAATTGAGAGCTCAGACTGAAAGAAATATCTATGATCAAATAGTGGCTATGGAGAAATGGCTGTGAGATGACAATGGCTGGGACCTGAACGTTTACATGACATTTTGGAAAGTCGGGAAGCTAGGAAAAGGTGGGAGGCTAGTTCTGTTAATTAAGGAAAGCATTAGTACATGAGAGAGGGATGACCTTAATCCTAAAGATCAAGGTATAGAATCAGTTTGGGTAGAGATAAGAAATAGTAAAGGTAGGGAGTCACTTGTGGGGAGTGGTTTGTAGTCCCCTAACAGTAACCACACCATAGGACAGGGTATACAGCAGGAAATAAACAGGCTTGTGACAAAGGTACAGCGATAATCATGGGTGAGTTTAATCGAGGTATAGATTGACCAATCAAATTGGGAAAGGTAGCCGGGGAAATGACTTCATAGACAGTTTTTGGGGCAGTTTCTTAGAGCAGCAACTGCTACAGCCAACCAGGGCGTAGGCTATTCTAGGTCTGGTAACGTGCACCAAGACACAATTAATTAATGGCCTCATAGGTAATGCACCCCTAGGTAGAGTGATCATAACATAATTGAATTTCACATTCAGGCTGAGGCAGAGATGAGAGGGTCAAGACTATTGTTTTAAACTAAACAAGGGTAATTGTGAGGGTATGAAGACAGAGCTGGTTAAAGTGAACTGGGGAGTTAGGTTAAGGGATAGGTCAGTAGATATGCAATGGCAGACATTTATTTCATAACACTCAGCAAAGATACATTCCAATGAGGAGGAAAGGCTCAAGGCGAAGGGTGCACCATCCATGGCATACTAAGGAAATTAAAGATAGTGTCAAATTGAAAGAAAAAAATGTATAATTCTGCGAAGATTAGTAGCCGGACAGAATTTTGGGCAGAATGTTTAAAAAAAAGCAAAGAGTGACTTAAAGAATAATAAGGATGGAGAAATTAGAGTGCGAGAGAAAGCCAGCTAGAAATATAAAAACAAATAGTAAGAGTATTTATATATTTATATATCCCCTGGTACTTATAAAGGAATAAAGTAAGTAAAGTGAGCGTTGGTCCTCTAGAGAGTAGGAGAGACTGGGGAATGAATAATGGAAAGTAAGGAAATGGTGGATGACTTGAACAGATATTTTGCATCTGTCCTCACTGTGGAGGATGCAAATAATATCCCAGAAATAGCTGTGAATCATGAGGTGAAAGGAAGTGTCATGACCACGGCCCATAGCCTGAATTACTAACAGATACATGCAGTATTTAAGTAAGACATTTTTTTTTAAAAAAAAGGACTTATAAGGTAACTAGTTGCTGGAAAATTGCAATGTGGATTACGCTTGACCAACTAGTCCAGAGAACAGAATGTCATACCTAAAAAGGTATCAAGGCCTCCTTCAGATAGAGGCACTTCAAAGGAGGAGATGCAATGCTAAAACTGAACTGTAATTTCTTGTGGTTGTGGAGATAATAGAGGCTGATTAACATCTTAGCAGAAACCATCTCCTATTGAGTTATATCTCAGACTGGACATGAACTGAGTTGAAAGAAAGCAGTTTCTGGGCGAAAGGCATATGTGTTTTTCCCTTCCATGAATACACAAGGAAACAGGTTAAAAGCTAACAACCCTGGTCTCTGTGTGCTAGTTTTGATGTTCCAGATGAGCTGTGAAGGTCAGAGCTGAAGAACAGCAACTAGGCATCCCTACGCTTGCAGGTAAAAAAAGGTCATCTCTCTCTGATTGCTGGAAGCAAGTCACAAGTCAGCAAAGCCACAGTCGAAAAGGAAACAGGGCCATATGAACATTCGAATTAGGAGCAGGAGGAGGCCCCTTGGCCCCTCAAGCCTGCTCCGCCATTCAATCAGATCATGGCTGATCTGAATGTAACCTCAACCCCACATTCCTGCCTAACCCCCGATAACCTGTCACCTCCTTGTTAATCAAGAATCTATCCAGCTCTGCCTTAAAAATATTCAAAGACTCTGTTTCCACCAGCTTTTGAGGGAGAGAGTTCCAGAGACTCACAAACCTCTGAGAGAATAAAATTCTCCTAACCTCTGCCTTGAATGAGCGACCCCTTATTTTTAAACAGTGAGCCCTAGTTCTAGGTTCTCCCACAAGAGGAAACATCCTCTCCACATCCAGCCTTCCTTTTAGCTAACCTGCAGAGCCAAGAATCTCCAAACCAGCTGCTCAACTGCTAAGTTCAGCTCTACCGGAATCAGGCAACTTAATGGCCGCAACATTTCACTATATACTCCTCACAGACAAACCAAAGACTGATTCGTATGTCTTTTTTTAACTTTTATTTGTGGACTCAATTTCTCATTTCTAATCTGCGTGTCTGTGTGTTGTGTTTTTATTATTTTTTCTCGCATTTAGTAACTAATAAACCCACTCTTTCCTTGACTCAAGGCAGCCTGGTTAAATTGGCTTCTTTTAAAACATAAATACATTTGGACTGGGAAAAGGTATCCAAGGGGAAGGGGTCCTTTTTAAATTAGCCCTGTTGCTACCAACTGAGGGGGTTGAATAAAGAAGGGGAGCCAGTTCATCCCTTCTCACCCGAGAGCCCAACAATTTGAGGTACTTCATCTGGGATCATAACAAATTGGGGGAAACTCGCCCAAGGAAAGGTGATAAGAGGAGGGAGGAACTTAAGATAATCACAATCGCCAGGGAAAGAGTGCTGATGAAATTATTAGAACTTAAAGCTGAGAAGTCTCCAAGTCCTGAGACAGTAGATATACTGGTTTTGATTTTCCAAAATTCTCTAGATTCTGGAAAGGTCCAATCAGATTTCCCATCAGGAAAATCGTGAATATGGCTCCTTAATTCAAGAAAAGAGGAAGACAGAAAGCAGGAAACTACAGGCCAATTAGCTTAACATCTGTCAAAGGGGAAATGCCAGAGTCTATTATTAAGGAGGTTATAGTGGGGCACTTCGGAAATCTCAATGCAATCAGGCAAAGTCAACATGGTTTTAGTGCAAGGGAAATTGTGCTTGACTGATTTATTGGGGTTCTTTGAGGAAGTGGATAAAGGGGAACCTGTGGATGTGCTGTACTTGGATTTCCAGAAGGCATTTGATAAGGTGCCACGTCAAAGGTTACAACACAAAGTAAGAGCTCATAGTGTAGAGGGTAACATATTAGCAAGGAAATAGCTAACAGGAAACAGAGGGCAGAGTTGTCCCAGATTTGCACAAAGTGCTGTAGTGGGCCATTTTACCCGCAGGCCACCTTGGTGGCATTTTACACCGTATCATCCCAAACCCGCTGCAATACTCATGCATTCCCGCGATACACAACATTTGATGGCGGGTGGCATCTGATTCGCCTGCCACACCATAACCTTGATGCTTCATCACGCCAGGTGCACACCTTATATACACTGTTGTGAGACACGTCGGTGTGTTTACCCACTAATGTGGATGGGGTTGGGGGGGGTGAGGGGTGAGTTTGGTGGGCTGGACTTACAATGATATGCTGATGTATTACAATAAGGTTCCCCACGCCCGATGGTGGGGAACGCGGGGGTCTGCCATTGGCAGGTGGAGCAGTCGATCGCAAATTGGTTTCACGATGTTGTGGAATCAATTTTTGGTTTTTTCGCCACGTTGTCCGTTCACGCCACCGAACATGCCCGACGTCAGCGGGCACAGAAAACCCCAGCCAGAGAGTAGGCATAAATGGGTCATTTTCGGGTTGGAAAGATGTCACAAGGGGAGTGCCGCAGGAATCAGTGCTGGGGGCTCAGCCATTTACAATCCGAGTCAATTATGTGGATGAAGGGACCGAATGTTTGGTCGCTATGTTTGCCGATGACACAAAGATGGTAGGAAAGTAAGTTGTGAAGAGGATATATGGAGTCTGCAAAGGTACAGAGGCAGGTTAAGAGAGTGGGCAAAAATTTGGCAGATGGAATATAATGTGCGGAAATGTGAACTTGTCCAATCTGGCAGGAAGAATGGAAAAGCAGCAAATTATGTAAATGGAGAGAGACTGCAGAACTCTGAGGTACAGACGGATCTGGGTGTCCTGGTACGATTCACAAAAAGTTAGTGTGCAGGTACAAGTGATTAGGAAGGCAAATGGAATGTTGTCTTTTATTGCAAGGGGAACGGAATATAAAAGTAGGGATGTTTTGCTACCGTTGTATAGGGCATTAGTGAGACCACATCTAGAGTACTGTGTACAGTTTGCATCTCCTTATTTAAGAAAGGACTTAATTGCATTAGAAGCAGTTCAGAGAAGATTCATTTGACTGATAGCTGGGATGAAGGGGGTATCCTATGAGGAAGGGTTGGACAGGCTGGGCCTGTATCCATTGGACTTTAGAAGATTGAGAGGTGATCTTATTGAAACATATCAGACCCTGAGGAGGCTTGACAGGGTGGAGGCTGAGAGGATGTTCCAACCTTGTGCGAGAGACCAGAAGTAGGTTCTGTTTTAAAATAAGGTTTCCCATTTCAGACAGAGATGAGGAGAAATCTTTTCTCTCAGAGGTTTGTGAGTTTATGGAATTCTGTACCCTGGAGAGAGCAGAGGCTGACTCATTGAATATTTTTAATGCAGAGGTGGACAGATTCTTCATTAACAAGGGAGCCAAAGGTTATCGGGGGTAGGCGGGAATGTGGGGTGTTGAGTCCACGATCAGATCAGCCATGACCTTACTGCATGGCAGCGCACACTCGAGGGGCTGAATGGCCTCCTCCTGCTCCTAATTTGCATGTTAGTATGTAGTGGAGAACTGCATTGTATATAACTATCACCAGTTTCTCTGATGTGGGAGCAAGGCGTAGCTGACAGAATAAGTGTGTCGTCTAGAAGCTGTTGCTTCTTTCAAAAGGAAACAACAGGAGAATCAATCGTGGCATTCTGAATTTCACTATAGCTGGAAGTCCATGAATAACATGATCCCCTGCCCTGAACTAATTATGTTTTACAGCATTGAAAATAAAAAGCACTCCCTTATGTCATATTGTATTATACAGCATTAACAAACCATGCGCACATATGCTGTTTACTACAGTTGGGAGGAACGTTCACAGTAACCTCAGCCCGTCAAGGTTAATGAATGGAATTATTGTTATGTAAACAAGATAGATACAGGATTGAAAGAGATGGCATTTTAATTCATCGCACAGGCCAACATCAGCGAAAAGACAAGTAATAGGGTTGGTTTTGCAATCCTGGCACCACAGCTAACAGGAACACTGCAAATGAGTTCCAGGCTGCGCAGGAGTGAACTGGGCTAACTTCACTGAGTTTTGCCACATCTGTTGGTATTCCAGCAGAGGGAACGCTCCAGCCAATGATTAGTTTGTATTAAATATCTGCATCTGAGGAGCCGACAGTGCTTGTTCATTGCGTCTGTTGGAAGGTAAGAAAGTGTTACATGCTGGCAAATCTGACCTGCGGATCATATCCTACAGCCAACATGGGAAACATCGCTAACATCTCCTAAACAAGAGCTGAAACCTTTAAACAAGAGTGAGAAAATTCAGCAGCCTTAACACTTGTTTAAAGAAATTAATATGCAAAAACCTCAAGAATAATGTGGTTGTGGGATAATACAAGAGACCTAATTGTGCATATTTATAAACAGCTTAGTGTAAATCTCGAAGCGTTCCTTAAGTTGGTATCTGTAGCTACATTGTCACTATATTCATGAAGATTTCTTCTGATTAATATTTCTAACAATATTGTGAACATATTAGTCTTGAAAAATGATAACCATAGGAGTTTGTACTCCAGATTAGCGACAAGTGAAAGGAATGGGAGCTGGAATTTTGGGACCCAGCAGCTATTTAAGAGCTGCTGCTGCCTTCTTTCATCAACAGAATGCTAGTTTGGAAATAAAACCATCAATTTGACTGAATGGTGTCTGGAAACCAAAGAAACGAGGATGAGGAGGAGCAGGAGGGAGGAGGAGTCACTATGCTGGGAAGGGATAGACATGAAGCATTACAAGATGGACGGGTTTCCTCTGAAGTATCTGTTCTAGTAGATGCCGTATTACAGCAACTGGAGCCACGATAAGCCTCGCACACAATCTACACAAAGAGTCTCAGCACCAATGCTCACCATTGTAAAAAGGGGGTGTGTTAGTCAACTAGTAATCTGGCGACCTGGACTAGTAATCAAGAGCAGCAGGCTTCAAATCCCACCATGAGTAGCTTGAGAATTTGAACTCAGTTCTAAAAATCTGGAAATATAAAAAGCTACCAGCAGTAAAAGTGACCATGAAGCTGATTGTTATTAAGACCCACGGGTTCACTAAGGAAGGAAACCTGCTGTGCTTGGTGTAGTTGACTCTTTTTCTTCAGGTAGCATCCGCAATTATGTGCTCTACGGGCTGTTCCCAGGGACACACACACGAGACAAACATCACCTGCAGCTGGAGGATCATCAACTCGGTGAAAGATGCTCTCTGGTCTGCCTGAAATTTGTTGGTTTTCCAGCGCAAAGAGTTGTCCCCGACCGAGTGTTGCAGACTGGCACATTCCAAGGTCCAAGACTACGTGCTGAGGGACGCACTAAAGCTTGGGGCAGCCGCTACAAAGACCCAATGGGGAAGGGTCGCTGTCTAAGACCTTTCTGCCATAGTGCACCAAGGGACTGGGAACTGTGTAGAGCCCTCGGGCTGTACAGCTCAAAATGAATGTATGCATTGAATAATAGTTGTATTATAATTGTATCGAAGCACCTCAGAGTGCATCATGATGTATGTTGATAACTCCAATACCATTTTTTGATTGTCTGTAATGACCATATTGAAATGACTAATATTCATTGATTGTATTGATGCACCTCATGACCCATGTGTAAAAGTTGAATCTGTTTGTACGTTTATGATGGTGATTTAGAAATGTTTTGGAATGTTCTTCCAGATACTTTATGAATAAAGTATATTTTCAAAAAAAAGCATCCACGATTATGTGAGAGTCACCAACCCACAGCTTAAGCCATAATTCTACTACAGGGCCAGGGTGAGGAGGCAGGCCCCAAGCCTACCTCAGCTGGAACCGGGAATCTAACCCCATGCTGTTGGTGTTAGTCTGAGCCACATGCTAACCATCTAGCCAACAGAGCTAACCAGTTACACTAGTTGACTCTTAAGTGGCCTAAAAAAATAAATCAGCTTTTTTTTTTACTGGAATTGAAAGCTGATATTTAATTAAGTCGGTGAGATGGTGGGACTGAAGCAAATCGATCAGATGCTCCTCTTTCCCAATGTTAGTTGCATTGGGCCTGAGCCAGAAATGCTTTTAGACGCTTTTGGAATTATTATGAGGATTTCAGTTAGCAAATTAAAATGCCACACTTGGGCACAGGTTTACCAGACTCTGCAAAGTTAAAATGAATTTCCTGCAACGACATGGAAATTAATATTGAAAATGATCATCGCCTTCCAAGAGGAATTCATTTCGGCTTCAAAAGGTCGAGTCACATTAGTCTGTCAGCAAACGTACCAAATAAAGTCGCAAAGTTAATTTTTTTTTCTCTGGGAATGTCTCCAAGGTCCTACAAGAAAAGAAATCTCAGGCCTTTCACATTTCCCCACTAAGTTCAAAATTTAGCTTTGTGGCACGCAGCATTTTCACATACTTTAGTCTATCTCCTCTTGCAGTAAAAGTGATGGAATATCAGGCTTGCATTATGGCAAGCCTGTGTCCCACTGAACTATCCCGCACCACGGGATCTATACTTAAAAGGGTTTCAGTCAGTTTTTCATGTTGGCCAATAAGGAACACATGCTAATTTTCCACTGTCACTTGCTGTTTTATTAAAGTATTCCCATACTGTCTTCTCCATCTTCTTCTCTTTCTGATACATTCTGCACATTATTCATCATTGCTGCAGTGTTACCAAGAACCAGCATTTTAATTTTTGCATTTTCAATAACCTTTCAGTGGTTTTGAAGGGGCCCATCAGTCAAACGACAATTACAATAACATTGAAAGATCTAAAGATCTTTCCTGCAAAACGAATACCCGGCGCGCGATAATCACACAAAAAGGGTGCATTTCTTAATTAAGGCAGCTATTATATTTTCAAAATTAGATCACTTTAGGACTTTGGCTGTCTTCCAATTAAAATAAAAACTCCTATATCACTGCGTTATTCACCTTATGTTAAAATCTTTCACGGAATTGGTACAGAAATGACTGGCAGAATAAACCCCCATTATCAAGATCTGCAACAAATGATTATGGATAACTCCAGCTTCCCACACAAGCTGATCTACAGAATTTACATTGGTTTTGGTGAATCTGTGAAGTAGTTGAAAGATGTACATAAATAGTCACAGTCAACCTGACTGTAGAAGCACAGGGATGGAAGAAGGCTATTTGGCCCATTGGGTCTGCTCCAGCTCTTTCAAAGAGCAATCCATTTAGTCCCACTCTCCTGCTCTTTCCTCCTCTCCCTGTAACTATTCCTCCCTCAAATATTCATCTAATTCCCTTTTGAAAGCAACTACTGAATCTGCATCCATTGCCCTTGCAGGCAGCATTCCAAATCCGAACCACTTGGTGCATAAAACGTTTTTCCACCCGTTGTCTCTGTTTAAGATGGAGAGTCAGAAAATTACACAGCAAAGGAAGTGCACTGATTCAGGGGAGTAGACAGCACATGTAGAAATATTCTTTTGAAATGACATCTGCCAAAGACACCAGCACGTGGTTAGAGTATCACCAATTTCTCACCTCTTTACAGCTCTCTTAGAAAATATTGCCAGGATAGTAAACCCGTTATAACTGCGATTAACTATTGGATTTGGCCTTTGTCTGCTTCCCCTCCACTTCATTTTGTTCCCTCTCATAGGCAGCTTGATAGGCTCCATTGGTTGTCATTAACAATAAACTAACTGTAGATCACAGACTCGGTGCTTATCCTGTGATCAGGAACATAAATATTGAGAACATTAGGGCCACCACCCAAAGATTTGGAACAATTGAGCTGATCCAGCGCTGCTGGCTGCAAGTGTTTACTGTCTTCAATGAAAATGCCAGTGGATCAAGCTTTGGGGCAGCGATGTGGCAACCTCAGCCCGATGGCTTATTGAGCGATATTACCCTCCTCAGCTTTTGTGATAATGTCGCTTGTGATTCGAAATGGTTACATCCACTCAGCTGCACAGTGAAAGCAAATTTACCAAATAGAATTCCTCGATAAATGTCACCACTTTATCTCCTTTCAAAGGAGGCAATTTTCACTGACTGGAAGACAGGCACACCGGTGGCTGACTGGCAAAATTGGAAATTCATCTCTTTGCACCGTCTACTGTGGGAGCACGATGAAGCTTGTGTATTTCGTTCTCATTTTGCCCCCAACATTTTTAATGAGCTGATTTTCTTTCTTCCTCTTTTCCATCTTAATGGCGCTCTGCACAGCACACTCTTCACCTTTCCTCAATAAAATAAGAACGATAAGGCCATGAACATTGCCACAACAGCAATCAAGGTTACACACGAGATGACTAACCAGGAGTTCTGCTAGAGAGGATCAGGTAACCCACTCCCCAAACCAATCTGTTACTCTGCTGAGAAAGCAGCACAAGTTGAAGGCAGCACGAGAACAAATGTCCAACAGGAACCTGACATCAACACTCCGAGCACAATCCAACATTCCAGCGAACAGATTATTCTTCCTCTAAAAATCTTCACTGCACTAGATGTCGGTCTGAAAACATGAAATATTCCTCAATGCATTAGGAAATAAGAGATCTGTGCATGTACATTCTATTCAATGACACATGGCCTGCAAATAGATATTCACTATCAAGTAAATCAATGTGGAAATTTGATGTCTGAGCTACTTAAAGGATTATGGGTTAATCCACAAGTCAATTCACGTATTGTCAACATGAACTTCATTGCAAGGATCTCTGGTGGCTGTGACCTTGGTGCCAGGTTTGTTTTACAAAGATCAGACAGCTGAAATAAGCTTATTGGTAATGTCATATCGATTAATTATGCTTATATCACACGGTTTTCAGATGGTGTTCATGATGGCCTATATGTTTCAGGCAAACTCATTCAAACACCTACTGCGCACTTGATTAGCCGCCTGATGTGTGTTTCTGCATCACGGCTCTCTTTGAATGGTTCCAGTTACCATGACAATCCAAAACTGGCACTGGTGCCCTCGTTCCATTTTGCTCGCCCGCGTGGTGATCTGGATTCTTGCAATGGCAACAGCTGGTGGACTTGCTTCGGTTCAGCCATTGGTCGAATCAGGAAGGACATTATGACCACATGGAAACTGTCGGCTGGGTCAAACACAGAGCGTTCGCATCATCACGAAGCAAGGGCAGCAACATCGCTAATTTTCAGAAGCAACATATCTTGGACAATATACGATCGCTTAAAGGTCAACACCCTCCCTCTGAAACTTCACTCAAAAATAACAAATGATATGAGAGTCAACAACCACTGGTGCTGTGTCTTGCTTTTATTTATCCTCAGAATATGGGCATTGCCAACCAGGCATTTATTGCATGCCTAAACTGAGTGGCTTCCTGGGCCAGTTCAGAGTCAACTATGGGTCTGGAGTCACATGTAGGCCAACTGGGTTAGAACAGCAGATGTCCTCCTCGAAAGGGAATTACTGTACCAGGTGAGTTTTTACAGTTTTGTGGTTGCCATTCCTGACACTGGCTTTTTATTCCAGATTTATTTAATTAATTGAATCTAAACTCCTCAGCTGCTTTGGTGGGATTTGAACCCATTTTTTTCAAAATCATTAGTCTAGGGCAGTAGATTGCTAGTGTTCAGTGAGGATGGCGTGTGGCATGGAAGGGAACTTGCAGGTGGTGGTGTTCCCGTTTACCTGCTTGTCCTTCTAGGGGGGCTAGAGGCCGTAGGTTTGGAAAGCGCTGTTGAAGGCAGCTTGACAAGTTGCTGCAGTGCATCTTTACAGGTGGTCCCCACTACTGTCACTGCGTGGCGGAGATGGAGGGAGTGCTGACATGTAGGGGTGCTGATCAAGTGGACTGTACTCTCTTTAAACATAGCCCACCTCCGGGATCAGGATGGGTAACTTTCACTTTAAATTAAACATTAGAACTGCTGGGTACATGCGGAAATATTAGATAAAACTGTATAATTTGGTGAGTCAGCCCCTGAAATGTGTATACCTTTAAATAGGGAATATCCTGCTAATGTTGGGCTTTGTGCGCAAATCTGATCGCCTAGGCAAAAAAAGAGAAAAAAAAAACCTGCATTTATGTGGCATTTTTCACGGCCACCAGACATCTCAAGGCACCTTACAGCCAATTAAATACTTTTGAAGTGTAGTCACTGTTGTAATGCAGGCAACGTGACAGCCAGTTGGCACACAGTCATCTCCCACAGACAGCAAAGTGATAACAACCAAATCATCTGTTTTTGCAACGTTGAGGCAGAGACAAATATTGCCCCTGGACACCGCGGATAACCTCCTCTGTTACTTCAAATTAGTGCCGTGGGATCTGGTGTATCTACCTGAGAGAGCAGTTGGGGCCCATGGTTGAACACCTCAATCCAAAGGCACTTCCTCAGTACTGCACTGTCAGCCTTGATTTTATGCTCAAGTGGGTCTAAAACCATGAACCTTATCTGACTCAGAGGCAAAAAGCACTACCAACCGAGCCACAGGTAACAAGGTGTGGAGAGTAAATGGCTTCACTTTCTCCGCTAAATCAGGCAAATCTAGCAGTTAAATCACATAGATTTTGTATACATAAAGTAGACCCAAATGTTTAAGGCTAGCCAACCAATCAGCTCACTCTCTCTACCCACCAGCATAGCTTTTCTGTGGAATTTAAATGGGTGTTGTTTTTAAAATAGTTTTATAAAATATATGTATTGAACATTTTCATTGTTCTCTGTTCAAAAGTTAGACAGCACATCTTTCATCTAATATCCAGCATAATTTTAGTTAAAAGCAAAGGTTCACCTCAATGATATTCCCTGTCTTGCGTTATCTGTTAACCACCATCAGCAGGAGATTTCTGAAATAATCTTTTCAATAAGTTAATGGAGGAGGTTCATCCATCCAGGACACAGAATAATCCTTGCTTCCTCTATATACCTGAGACAGGCCTGCCTTCAACTTGAAGAGAAAGTAGTTGACTCGAATCAGATCAGATCCGCCATTTCTTCTGGCAGATAAAATGTTTTTTTTCTGTAAACCAATGTGCTTTCAGATTCAGGTGGCTTTCATGCTTGTCAAAAAAAAAAGACAGCCCCTGAGTTTAGACCATTAGATGCTGAACACCTGCAAGGGGTGAAAGAGCAGACCTGTGAGCGACTGAAGGTCAGGGCTGAGCCGATGGATGCAGTGCGTTCGGTGAGGGTGGGTGTCCTCACTACATGGGGACTGGGGTGAACAACAGTGTGGATGGATACACAGGACAGGGGTGAGGAAGTACACGGCAAGTGAAGGCTGCTGGGTGCTGTTGAAACCTAAGTGGGTGTGGGGAATGATCTGATGCAGTGTGATTGGCAAGATGGTGGAGGCAGGAGGGGTTGGGGGGGGATGTGGGTTGGGTGGGTGGGCAGGGTGGGGGTCCACCACAATGTGTAGATGAACTAGCAAACCGGTTAAGTTTCCTGACCTGGTTCAGGTCATTTAAACTATTTCTTGCACAACATGCAAGAGCAGGGCAGAAATCTCTTACTGCTCACCTCCTCAGCTATCTTCCGCTAGGCCTTCATGGCGAGAGCAGCATGTTTCTTCCTCCTATTGCTGGGGGATAGTCTGTCCCTCCTCCTCCTGTCTGCTTCCAGCAGTAATTCCAGAGAAACATTACTACATCTGGGTGCTGTGTTTGCACTTTGTGAATCACCTCCTGTTCCCATGTTCGCATAGGCCCTTGAAATAATGGAATTCAGATGGTGCTATCACGAAGGCCGCACAAATTGGAAACACAAAGCCAAGAAGGAAACCTGCAATCATAATCAGAGAGCTCCACCGATCAACTTTACACGGGGGTTCCATGCACACAATACTCGAGTCTTTGTCTCAAGCCTGCTTGTACATTAATAGGGGGGCCCTTGGCACCAAGAAATGTAAACTGACCATTCCCCAAGCTGATGTACCCTCTATCTTCAGAAATACAGAAACAGGTTCTTGCCAGAGAAGGTGTATAAATCCATCTCTAGATAACCCTCACATCCTGCAAATTTCCTGAATATATTTCAGATGAATCTTTCACTGGTGGGAGTGAGTCAGAATAACATCCACTGCTGTTATCGCTGAATCTCCCACTATCAACACCCTGGGGTTTACCATTGACCAGAAATTGAACTGGACGAGCCATATAAATACTGTGGTTACAAAAGCAGGTCAGAGGCTGGGAATTCTGCAGTAAATAACTCGCCTCTTGTCTCCCCAAAGCCTACCTTTTAACCACCTACAAGGCACAAGTCAGGGGTGTGATGGAATACTCTCCACTTGCCTGGATGAGTGCAGCTCATCCACAACACTCAAGAAACTCAAAAGGAGCCAAGACAAAGCAGCCCACTTGATTGGCATCCCATCCATTACCATAAACATTCACTTCCTCCACCACCGGCGCCAAGTGGCAGCAGCATGTTCCAACTACAAGATGCACTGCAGCAACTCACCAATGTTGTGAAAAGATAATAATTTTCATAATGTTATTGAGAGAGAGAGAATTCCAGCTTCAAATGCTGGCAGTCAAAAAAGAGACACCGAGGGGTGAGGAAGGACTTAGTTCCAGATCAGAACCCAACGGGGAGATGTTTAACATTGTACAAGCTCTTCCAAATTTTGGAGAAAGAGATGTTGAAGCATTCTTTATTTCATTTGAGAAGATAGCTAAATAAATGAAATGGCCGCAGGAAAAGTGGACATGGTTATCACAATCCAGGTTGGTGGGCAGAGCACATGAGGTTTATGCTTCACTGTCAGAAACTATGTCAGCGAACTACAATGTGGTAAAAAAGACTATTTTGACTGCATATGAGTTGGTTCCTGAAGCATACAGGCAGAAATTTATGAATATGGGAAAACAGCCTGGGCAAATTTATATTGAGTTTGAGGGAGTAAAACAAAGTAATTTTAACCAGTGGATACGAGGATTAAAACATATGCAGGTCTTAGAGAAGTAACTCTTTTGGATGAATTTAAGGATTCAATTCCTTTGGTAGTGAGAACGCACGTGGAGAAACAGAGGGTTCAAACGGTAAGACAAGCAGCAGAGATAGCTGATGATTATGAGTTAGTTCATAAAGCTAAACCTTTTCTCGTTACCCTTTTAAATCAGAGGTTAGAAAGTGGGAAGGTGAAAGGAAGGTGGGCAGTCAGGGAAGAGAAGGTGTATGTGGAAATTCCCAGGAAATCTTTCCTCAGAGTAAGAAGGAAGGTGGGAGTGACACTTGAAAATTGAGGTCTTTTCATTGTAATAACATTGGACACATGAAGTCAGTGTGTTGCAAAGTACAGGGAAAATCGGTTGGGATTATTGGTGTGCAGATAAGTTCTGGAAGTGAAAGTACTATAGGTTCTCTGAGGGTCAGTCACAGGTAAAAAACAGCAGTTTTTACAGGTAAAACAAGAAGAATCAGTGATAGGTAAAGAAGTGGGAATGTGTTCGCAATTTACCCAAGGGAGTTTGGAGGAGCAGGTTGCAGGAATGTTTAAAGATTTTATACAAGAAGGGAAAGTCTTTCCATGTGTACAGGGTGGAGTAGGTAAAGGTGTTAAAATTTTATGAGATATAGGGACTAGTCAATCCTTAATGTTTTGGGATAGTGACATTTGTTGTTCACAGGAAGTATTGCAAGAACAGGTAGTAATAAGTGGGGTTCATGGAGATGCTAAACATATTCCATTGTGGAAGGCAAATGGCAAGTGGAAAACAGGTGAGGTAATTGTTGGAGGAATTGGAAAAATTGCAGAGGTTTAATTTATTTTAGGTAATGATATAGCTGGGTCCCAGGTGTGGGGGATGCCCATGAAATAGAGAGGTTTTTAATCAGTAAGGGAATCAAGGGTTATGGGAAAAAGGCAGGAGAGTGGAGTTGAGGATGATCAGATCAGCCATGATTTCACTGAATGGTGGAACAGACTTGATGGACCGAACAGCCTACCTCTGCTCCTATGTCTTATGGTAGTTGAACAGCCTGTAGAAACGTTTTCCACAGAAGTGTTGCATAGAGGGTATCCTGGATTGTTTCCAGATTGTGTGATAACAAGATCACAGGTCCATAGGTTGAAACAAGAAGAACAGGAAGTTAAAAGGCAGTTAGAAGGTGTGGAAGTTCAATTAGCTGGCACTGTTTTTGATAACATTGTTCAGGAAGAAAGAATGGACAATTCAACTGAGGTGTTTAGCTAAGGCAGATGCTGGATTACAGAAGGATACACAAGTAATATAGTTATAACAAACAACTTATGCAGAAACAGAGGCAAAGTGTATTCCAAAATGTTATTACCTTAAGGGTAATGTTTTAATGAGAAAATGGCAGCCTTATCATGTTTCAGCAAATAAAAGCTGGAGGGAAGTGCATCAGATTGTATTACTATTTGGATATAAAATGAGATTCTGAGAATTGTTCATGAAATTCCAGGGGGGTGGGGGGCACAGCAGGGGACATTTAGGAATTAGAAAGGCACAGGCGAAAATACAAAAACATTTTTATTGGCCTGGATTGCAGAGATATAGTCAAATTCTTTAGAACGTGTCACACATGCCAGGTGATAGGGAAACCACAAGCAGTGATTAAGCTGGCACCTTTAATTCCAATTCCAGCATCTGAAGAACCTTTCACTAGAGTCATGATTGATTGTGTAGGACCCCTCCCTAAGATTAAGTGGAAACCAATACTTACTGGCCATAATGGATGCATCAACAAGGTTTCCTGAAGCAATACCTTTGAGAAATATTACAACAAAGAGAACTGCGGAAGAGTTGACTAAATCTTTCACAAGATATGATTTACCTAAAGAAATACAATCAGATCAGGGTTCAAATTTCATGTCACAGCTGTTTAAGGAAGTAATGAACAGTTTGGGAATAAAACAGTTGAAGTCAACAACTGACCATTCTGAGTCACAAGGGGCTGGAAAGATGGCCTCAAACCTTAAAAGCTACGACAAGGGCGTGTAGTCAGGATTATCCACAGGATTGGGACGGGGGAATTCCATTCATGTTACGTGCTATTAGGGATGCTCCTAATGCATCAACTGGTTTTAGTATTTTTGAACAAGTTTATGGGCATGAGACGAAAGGACCATTGAACTTGATTCATGAGAAGTTTGTCGGTCAAAATTCAGAAACTACTCTCCTGGCTTATGTATCAAACTTCAGACAAATATTGGACAGAGCATGTGAGTTAGTTAGGGAACATTTAAAGTATCACAGCAAGTGATGAAAGTGAAGGTAGACAGGAAAGCTACAGCTCACAGTTTTAGTTGCTGGGGGAAAAGTGTTAGCTCTGTTACCAGGACTGAGTGACTCATTAAATTCAAGGTTTAGTGGGACTTATAGGATTGAAAAGAAATTGAGTAAAGTAAATTACTTAATAAATACTCCAGATAGAAGAAAGAAGCAGAGGGTATTTCATGTAAATCTGCTTAAAAAGTGCTTTGATAGGGAAGAGGACCAAAAGGAGGTGTTGGTGTTGGTAGATAAAGAAAAAGAGATAAAAATGCAGGATTCTGAAATTGAATATCCTCTAATCAAATCAGATAATGAGGGGGTACTTGAAAATTTAAATGTAATGTTGAGTTACCTTCCAGACAAGTGTCAAAGTGATTTGGGGAAGCTATTGCAGTCGCACAAAGCTGTTCGTGGGAATAAGCTGGGGAGGGCAAATTTAGCTATACATGATGTGCGTGTAGACATTTTATCTTCGATAAGGCAACATCCTTATAGATTAAATCTGGCAAAGTTATCGCAAGCACAGAAAGAAATTGATTTCATGCTTCGAAATGATTTGATTCAGTCTAGTTGCAGAAACTGGAGTTTGCCCATTGTACTGGTCCTGAAACCGGATAGAATATAAAGACTATGTGCGGACTATTGAATAACAAAAGCGGATTCCTATTCTATACCAAGGTTGGAAGATTGCATTCAGAAAGTGGGATAATCAAAATTTATCACAAAGATTGACTTGCTAAGACGATATTGACAAGAATGGTTATCGGAGAGAGCAAAGGAGATATCAGCTTTTGTGACGCCAGATGGGCTATATCAGTTTAAATTCATGTCATTTGGCATGAAAAATGCATCTGCAACATTTCAAAGACTGACAAATAAAGTAATTGCAGGATTGAACAATTGTGCTGTTTATATTGGCGACTTGATAGTTTTCAGTCAAATATGGGAGAAGCATTTACAGCATCTGGAAGAATTGTTTTGTCGATAACAAGAAGCTACTTTGATGATGAACTTAGCTAAAAGTGAATTTGCAACAACGCAAGTTACGTATCTAGGCGATACCATTGGACAGGGTAAGATGGCTCCAAGAGATGTGAAAGTCAAGGCTATCATGGATTTCTCCATGACTACAACAAAACGAGCAGTTTTGAGGTGTCTGGGCATGAGTATGTTTTATTGGGCATTCGTACCAAATTTTAGTAGCATGGTTGCACCATTGACTGAATTATTAAAGAACAAGAAGCTTCAATGGCCACAGGAGTGTCAGTGGCATTTGATAGTTTGAAAACTGTATTAGCTACAACACCAGTTTTGGCAGTACCCAATCATGCCAAGCAATGGTAAGTTGGCAATATAGGCATTGGGGCCTTCCTGTTACAAGAAAATGACACTGGAATTGAGGAACCGATAGGGTATTTTTCTTGGAAGGTGAATATACAACAGAGAAGATATGTAACAATCGAAAATGAGACTAGAGTCTGGTGTTAGCATTGCCGTGTTTTGAGATTGAAGTGGCAAACAATTTGTGAGAGACAATTGTTTACATAGGCCACAATCCTTTAAGGTTTCTGGACAGATTTCGAGACAAAAGTGCAAGGCTATTCATATGGAATTTATTACTGCAACTATTTAATCTACATATTATACATGTTGCTGGACAAGAAAATCTGATTGCGTACACATTGTCAAGAATTTGAAGCTTAAAGGGAAAATTGGGCATTTAAAAACCTGGACATTGGAATGGAATGAGTTCTGTTGATACGAAGGATTTGTATGTGTATTGTTATGTTAATGTATGCTCCTAGTAATGAAATAGTGTAATAAGTATAAGAGATACTGTAAAATGAATTAAGAAAATGAGGCCGTCTTTTTAAATTATGATGGTTCATTTTTCAAAAAGGAGGAAAGTGTTATGAAAGTATAATAATTTTCATAGTGATATTGGGATTTATTGTAAAGGATAGTGGGGTCTGGATAATCTGTGTGTGTGTGTGTGTGTGTGTGTGTGTGTGTGTGTGAGGACTTAATTAAATTACAGACAGCTGGTCTGAAGGCTTTGATGCATCAGAAGAGAAGCTAGGTTTGAAATGCTAAATAAGTAAACATGCTGAAGCTTTAGGATGTGAGGTGCAAAGGAAAGTTTGTATCTTTAGATAAGCCAGAGTAGGTTGAATTTCAAAGGAGAGGGTGAAATGTTACACTTAGCCAGAAGAAGCCAAACAGTATGTTTATTTTTCCCAAAGCTTACTGATAAAATTGGTACCATGAAAGATTATTATTAGAAAGGTAAAGTCCAAAGACATATTGGGCAGAATATTATGTTTGTTAGGTGGACGGGCCTGACCCAATCGGTGGCGGGCGCGTAGCCGATCTCTGCCGGCGAAACAGGTCGCGCCGCCATTTTGCACGGGTGGGCCAATTAAAGCCCGCCCAGCGCGTTTCAGACTCCCGTGTACAGCGGGAAATTCAAATGTGCGGCGGGCGTGTACAGACTGCCGGTTCCAATGGGGAACCAGCAGTCTGTATAAAGAAAGGCCAGGCAGCCTCCTTTAGGCTGTTCACCAAGGCAGAGGAGGTCAGGGCAGAGGAGGAGGAGGGGGAGCAGGCTGCAGGAGAGGCCAGCAGGGGGCCAATCTGCCCCTTGGTTCTCCGATGCCTGCCTTGCTGCTCTCCTGGAAGAGGTGTCACATCGTCGGGAGGTGTTGTTTCCTGAGGATGGGAGGAGGAGGGCCCCCCACATGACCAGGCAGGTGTGGCAGGAGGTGACGGAGGTAGTGAGCTCTCATGATGATGTGCGGCGCACAGGAACCCAGTGCCGCAAGCACTTCTGTGATTTGCTGCGCTCTGGAAGGGTGAGGACCATGTCAGCCTTGGCCATTTAACTCAACAGGAAGCCTTAGCCTTTGAGGCCTCCCCCCTACGTCTTAGTGTCGTTACTGCATTGGGCATTTGGTGCATGCTGGCTGGTCAAACAGATAGTGACCATGCTTATATCAGCCTTAGTGGTTGAGGTGAAGATGGGTTCTCCCCGCAGCATATGTTGGTGTTTAGTCTGGGGGCAACCTGCAGGGAGGCAGCTAGACACATACTCAGAACTCCAACACATGTCTTATTGATGATGATGAGATGGTGGAAGGGGAGCCTCAAGGTGTTGTGGCCAAGAGCCATCTGCTGGCATTGGCACTGCACCTAGTTGCGCCTTCTCGCCATGAGCGCTAAGACCCGCGTGATATTCAAAGTGATGGACTCCAAATGTGTCCAAGGTGGCCATTGGGAGAGGGGGTTGGGATCAGCCATACTATCTTCAGTAGTGTGGACAGGAGCTGCTGGAGGCCTCAGATGGGCCACTGTGGTTGGGGTGCTGTGTGCGCGTGCAGAGTACATGAGCGATCAGCCCCAATAAATGCTCTTCTTTGTTCTGCAGGCAAAAACAGGGCACAATAGCTGGGATTGTTTGCGGACTGGTGGTGGGCACGCTGTGCTGCAGCACCTCACCACCTATGAGGAGCAGGTCATGGAGCTGGGGAGGAGGCAGGCGGCCGGGGGGGAGGTGTCGGTGAAGCTGGGGTCCAGCGCCAGGTATTTGAAGTCCACAGTCCCATCCACTCTGTCTGCCCACCATCCAAACCACTGATGGTTGCTGCGATCGTTAATGCAGCAACACTGCTCATTCACAGACTGATACAGTCAGACGTGTGGGTCATACACAAAGGTCCCTCGGCCCCTTGAGGATGCGCGTCTCTAGCACTTTCCGAAGTCGATGTGCGTCTCTAGCACCTTCCGAAGTCGCCTTATCCCATGTGTGACCACTATCCCCATGGCCTAACATGCCAGGGCATCGCTGCTGCACATCCAAAGACTTATTGCATCTTAGGAGGGTTTGTACCTCCACCACCCTTTCAGCCAGTGCGTCCCACATTACTCTGTCCAAAAGCTCCTCAGCACCTCACCTGTCAACCTCATGGCACTCAACTTAAATAAATGTCACCACGTTAGTCATCCCTGGGCCAAGGGGAAATGTTGCCTTCTGTCCACCCAGTCTATGCCCCTCATAATGGTATGAAGGTCAATAATGTGACCTGTCAATCTCCTGTGCTCCACGGCAAATGTCACAAGTGTTTGCAATGTTTCCTCATCACTCCAACTCTCCAGGCCAGGATGCATCCAGGTCAGGAACCTCTGCACTCTCCCCACTCCAATCCCATCCCTCCCATGAAGTGCAGGTCACAACTGAACACAGAAGTGTAGATGTGGCATTTTCAGCACTTACAACATGACCTCCCTTTTCCTACATTCTATTCCTCAGCTAATAAAGGCAAGTCTGGCTTCGACCTTGTTAAACACCTTATGTTCCTGTTCTGCTACCTTAACGGGTCTGCCCAGCAAGGTCCCTGTAATCATCGTGACTTCCCACGGTCCCACCATTACTCATGTATTCCTGTACCTTGCTTGTCTTGCCCAAGTGCTTAACCTCACATTTATCCACATAACATTCCATGTGGCATTCCTTAGGCCACCTGACCAGCCTGTCTGTATGTGTGTGTAATGTTTGGGCTTCCTCTTGACTATTTACCACCCCACCAATATTTGTCTCCTTAGGTTCTTGAAGGTTGAGTGCATTATGAGGCTGGGGGGAGGAAAGGGATGAAAGGTGTTACTGACTGAACACTAACTGATGCACTGTCCTTGTTGTTAATTTCAGCATCACCAGCGCATGGCCGCCCCTAACAAGACCAGAGCCCCCTCTCCACACCTGAGGGCCAAGACTTGCAACTTGTGTCGCATCATTTCAGCCAGCCAGGCACCAGTGCAGCAACTACCACATCAATGGGGATTATGTCAGCTAGTGTCCCGGGTCACAGCGGAGAGGGCATTTCACAATCGCTGGAGGAGATGGTAGGGACAGAGAGTGCCGATGGCGCCAGCAGCCAGAGGGCTGCAGAGGACCAGGCACATGCTGAGTGCGGCAGTGATGATGGGCCTCTGGAGATGTCACCAATGCAGCAGCTGCAGGACAAGCGGCAGGGTGCGCGGGAGCATCTGGCAGGGTTGCATGAGGGTGTGCTTCAGTTGGTCTCTGTGGTGGAGGAATCCAGGTAGAGTGTCAGTGATGGCATGAACCTCAGGACAGAGCTTCAGGCTTCCTCCATTGAGAGATTGGCGACTCTCATGGAGAGGGGCTTCCAGCAGATTGAGAATCTTCTGATTGGGTTACACTCTGACCTGCAGCACTCACAGCGCTAATGGCCACAGGTGGTTATTCGCAATGCAGGAGATGTTCTGGGCACCAAGTGTTGGCGCTCGGTGCCCATCCACCTGCGGTGAGCAGGGAGGTCCGATGTGACCTCACGTTGGTGCAGCAGCTGCCTGTCGTCTCTGTGGGCACCTCTCAGGGCGCTCTGGATGAGGGCAGCAGCTCCTCCGCACCTCTGCCAGTGATCGTTGCATCCGGTGAGGCTGCGATGACAGGGGAGATGCCAGTTCTGGAACTGGCCACTCCCTCCCAGGCGGGGCCAGCACAGGCTCCACAGGCCAGAGGACGATCGCCATGGTCATCGAGGCCAACAGGACAGCAGAGTCAGCAGCTGTCTCAGATACCACTCCCAGCGAGGGGGCAGCACCAAGACGTAGCACCCGGAAACGTAAACATAAGGCACGTTAGACACACCACGGGTTTATCACTGGTGATTTTGTGTTGGCCCGAGATTAGGGAATGTTTCATTATGTGCGTCAGAGCAATGTTTGTTGTTTATTTTGGTGGCAATAAAGTCCACATTTCTGACCATGACTGAGGGTGTCTCCTTTGTGCTGCATTTGTATTTTCACAGACATGTCATGAGTGTTTGAGTGGACATTGATGTTTCTGTACTAAGCCCTTATTTGCAGCTGATGAGGTGGAAGATGTAGCACCAAGTCCCACGTGTGGAAGCGCCAGGCAATGCTGCTCCTGCTGATCCATGTGTGTGGAGCTAGCTGAAGGTTCTTTGGATTAAATTGTCCCGGGTGTCCCTGTCTCCTTGGTGTAGTAGCGGGTCGGCGTTCTGCCCCTTATCATCGCCCTGTGCTTCCTCATCCTCTGAGCCACTGCTGGATTCATCATGTGCAGCCTCATCCAGGGAGTCAAGGTCTTCATCGTCAACTGCATCCCCCCTTTCCAGCGCAAGATTGTGGAGAGTGCAGCATGCTACCACTATCACAGAGACTCGATCTGGGGGGTACTGGAGTGCACCCCCTGAGCGATCCAGGCATTGGAAGCACATCTAGAGAAGATCGATGGCTCTCTCCACCACAGCCCTTGTGGTGCCCTGGCTCCTATTGTACCGCTGCTCAGCTTCTGTTCTTGGGTGGCGGAGAGGCATCATGAGCCACCTTCTGAGGGGATAGCCCTTGTCACCCAGCAGCCATCCATCCAGCCGGGCTGGAGCACTGAAGAGCCCCGGCACCTGGGAGTGTCTGAGGATGTAGGTGTCGTGGGAGCTGCCTGGGTACCTTGCACAGACTTGTAGAATCAACATCCTGTGATCACACACTATCTGCACGTTCATGGAGTGGAAGCCCTTCCTGTTGGCGAATGCACCGGGCTCACCTGCTGGCGCCTTGATGGCCACATGTGTACAGTCTATAGCACCCTGGACACGGGGGAAGCCAGCAATGGACGCGAAGCCTCTGGCTCGCTGTGTCTGACTTGCCTGGTCCCAGCGGAAGTGGATGAAGGTCAATGCCGGTCTGAACAGAGCGTCTGTAACCTGCTTGACACAAGTGTGGACAGCTGATTGGGAGACACTGCAAAGATCACCCACTGACCCCTGGAAGGAGCCAGAAGTATAGAAATTGAGGGTAACTGTGACCTTCAGAGCTGCTGGCATGGGGTGTCCACCCACACAGTTAGGGGAGATCTCAGGCCCAATCATCTGACAGATATAGTTGACTGTCTCCCTTGAGAGACGGAGCCTCCTTCGACACTGCACCTCAGACATATTGAGGTAGCTGCTTCGCCGCCTGTAAACCCTGGCAGCAGGATAGTGGCGTCTTCTGCAGCCCCTTCCACCGTGGACAACCTTTGACCCTGCGCCCCTTGTGCCTGCGCCTGGCCTCCCAAAGGTGGCTCCCCTGGAGGCTGATTGTCCACTCCTGGCCTCCTCCTTATCCTATCCCTCCCTTCCTCTTCAGAGGAGCTGCCTCCAGTGGAGATGTCAGAACCCATAACCCCAGGTTAAATGGAGGCCTCCGGAAAGCTGCAGGCCTGATAAAGATTCCTGTCTGCAGGGAGCTGAGCTGAAGCTTCAAAGTCCAGAGAAAGCTGCTGGAAATGGTTCTGAACTGCTACAGATCACACAGACAAGTTTAAAACACTTTCTGCAATAAATACTTCAGATAAAACATTAACAACCCCTCTGAGCCCACATACCCCGCCCGTGGATGAGGTTTGTTAAAAAATCAGTTACCCGCCTGCCCGTTGCGCCGTGCGCCGAGCTGAGGATAGCATGGGCACCTCAAAATTGGCGTCGATTGCCAAGTTAAGGGCCTTAACAAGGCCTTTAATTAATGGCGGGCGTGCATCGCATTTCATAGCGCACCTGCCCAGCTAAATATCGCAATGTCGTGCGCTGATATCGGGACGCTCCCCCAATGTCAGCGCGCGACATTTTAAGCAGTGACATGCGGGCTCTGCTACCCACACGTCACACATAAAATTCTGCCCATTGAAACAATGAAATTTGCATTCAACGGGGAAAATATATATAAAGGAGAGAAGGCTATGTGTAAGAGGAAGGCACTCTAAGATCAAATAAGTGTGAAAAGCCTCCAGCCTCTATGTACCAAGCTTCTGCCTATAGGAACTGAAGCTAAGAGAATTCACTGTGAATATCCCTGCCCAGGGTATCGTGTGCTTTGCCTGGGTCTGTTAAAATCTATTTTCTTTTTACTGTTGCCTTAAAGGGGGTGTAACTGGGAGTCAGATTAATTAGGGGAGCTAGGAGTTATCATAATAGTAATTTGTAGACCTATGTACGCGATTAAAATTATTTCTTTTATTAATAAATGTTTAACTTAGTTTTGTAAAACAACCTCTAAGACTTGGTGGACCTATTACTGTTGAATTCAAGGCACACATCTCAAATAAGACAAATTGCGAAACAGTTGTGGCAATTGTTTCAAGTTTCCCTCGGGGATTTGAGCAGCTCAGCATTTACCATCAGCTGTGCCGTAACGCCAAGGCTCCTTCGACAGCACCTTCCAAACCCATGACCTCTAGCACCTCGAAGAACAAGGGCAGCAGATGCATGGGAGCACCACCACTTGCAATTCCCCTCAAATCCAAACTCCATCCTGATTTGGAACCATATTGTCATTCCTTGACTGTCGATGGATCAAAATCCTAGAATAACCTCCCTAACAGCACTGTGGATGTACCTACACCACACGAAATGCAGGGGTTCAAGAAGGCAGCTCACCACCACTTTCTCAAGGGCCATTAGGAATGGGTAATAAATGCTGGCCTGGTCAGTAACGCCCACATCCCAGGAAAGAATAAAAATGCAGGCCCCTTAACAAGCTTCTTAAGGAGCTGTTAATTAGAGGTGAGCACCTTCCCCACTCCCTAACTTTCCACCTAGTCAAGACTGTCCCAGAGGCACTGAGATCTCAACACGACCTCCAGGGCCATGATATTCAAAGCCTGCCCCCTCCAAGTCCTGACTCTGCAACCCTTTGAAAATCCTGGCCCATGCCTCTGAGGTACAGCTTATTTATTATTTCTGAATCAAATGGACTTCTGTTTGCATGATCTATTTCCACAAGGGAATTGGAACTCATTCCTTTTCAGGTTGTGTTTTCTTTGTTATAATTCAAAGACAATTTTATGTCAGTATTAAGAGGGATGTTGAAAACTGTTGCTCAGTGCTTGAGAAGGACTGAATAATTAGCTGCTTGAAATAGCGTCTGTGCCATCAATAAGTAACTCACTGTCAATGTTGGATGCCAACATACCAATGACTGGAATGTGTCGCATGATTTATAAACCTAGTAGAAAACTAGTTTTCAATTAAAAATGTCAGGCGTGCACTACAATAGCAATAAAGTCAGGATTCTCTGGGTGCACTCCGTTATAAAGTCCACCCAGGCGTTAATAAATAGAGTCAAGGAACCAAGGCTTTTATTTAGCACGTTGAAGCAGTTAAACGCCTTTCAAATTCAGGGTTTCTCAAGTTTAAAACTGAATTGATATTCTGCGTAGTGGTGCAGTTACTGGCTGATCTGGAGTGACCAACATTCCTCTAGGGCTCTGAATAAAGGATATTTCACTCAGCCAGCCCTGGCGAGGCATGTTCACTCAGTCACTGGGTCAAAATCCAGAGCAATTTCCAAATGGAAATAAATTAAGTATAAAATAATTCAATATGCAATCAATGGCTTTACATTTTCGCACATACTTATAAAGGATATCTGCTGGTCAGCCTATATTCAAGCCCACTGCTAGATACCTCATCTCATTTTATTTTTTAACAAGTGAGAAACCCTAGTGAGAACCCAAGGTTCGTACTGCAGGACACCGAGAAAATTGAAAAGAGTCTGTAAGATAATAAGATAAACTAACAAACAGTGGTTGGCTTATAAAAACGGCAAGTGTTGAAAACACTCAGCAGAAATACAACATGGAGTATTAAACTGGGAGTAAGTCTCTATCACCATGGGAACACCCATGATATCCTTTTACAATGAGTTTCTCAGGCACCGAATGTAAATTATTTCTCAAAAAGCTTACTGTAAATCCATCACAAGAAGGAATTCCAATCAGCAAAGGTCACAATGAAAAGCCTAACACATTCATATTGCACTGCTGCCTGCGTTTTTTTTTAAATCAAACCTCTAATCTCAAACATGTTAACAAACACCTGTGGAGAATACATAAGCACAGGAATGTTGTGTGCACTTACGTTCAATATTCAAGTAACCTTCACCAACTGGAATTTCATAGATTAGAATTTGAATATTATTGAAAGAAGAGAGATGCTGTCAAAGCTTTTCATCTTGCACTCATCAGGACAGATGCAAGAATACCAAATTTCAAAGAGAACAACAATTTATACTACATGAGCAAAGGGTGCAGATTGGTTGGCAAGTCAGCTCTGATTGGTTGAGATGTTGCCATGGCAAATGCACCAGGGAACTATTGTCCCCCATGTTTTTGTTTATTCAATGCAATGCTTGGACATATTCCTTTTGCCTGCAGAGGGTGGGTCTTTGCTTAAGAATATATGATTGCAATCTGATTAGAATTTCTACCCACAGAACTATTAACGTTTCCTGGAAGTGTATATAAACAGAATGCCGCAACAACCCTAAGCCATGTCATCACCCCTCATAGGCTGACTTTGTAATTGATTCTAAATACTCCCAAACGTATGCTCTAATGAAAATATTGAAGTACGTACCACAGTAACAGTATGAACTTGTACTGGACTTCCTAAAAATACAGTGAACAGTGAATTTCAAAGGGCCAACATTACAAAACTATATCATATTAGACTGAAAGTCTAAGAATAGCCTTTGGTGTGAAGGGTGCTAAGGAGAGGGTGTTCTGCGTGGTTTCTCAATTACAGGGAGACATAAAAAGATGCACTTAACAGAGGCTATGAAATCCTGCTGCTACGTAGTTAAGGATCACAATGACCTCAGTCATGCCTCAGTTGGTTGGACTCTCACCTCTGAATCAGACTGTTGTGGTTTTAAGTCCCACTCCAGAGACTTGAGCCCACAGACCAAGCTGTCCACTCCAGTGCAGTACGAAAGGAGTGTACCACTTTCGGAGGCGGTGTCTTTTTTATGAAAAATTAATCCAAGACCCTGTCTGCCCTCTCAGGTGGACATACGAGATCCCAAGGCACCATTTTGAAGAAAAGCAGGGGCCTCCCCAATGTCTTAGCCGATATTTATCCCTCAATCAACATCACAAAAACAAATTATTTCATCAGGTATAATCCTTAACCATGTAGCAACAGGATTTCACAACCTCAGCAAGTGCAACTTAGTCACACGTCTCGGTAATTGAGAAACCATATAGACCACCTTCTCTCTAATATTCCTCACACCAAAGGCTATTCTTAGACTTTCAGTCATCAAATTAAACTGAGGAAGTGTCATACAGACTCAAAACCTTAACTCTGTTTTTCTCTGCCAGACCTGCTGAGGTTTTCCAGCACTTTCTGTTTTTAACTTTAGGTTGTATTTAATGGCCTTAATAATAAAATCAATGTCATCACCTGTGATTTTTTTTACTTCCAAGTTCCAAAGCATTGTTCTAAAGATTGAGAAAACCTGGCAAGGATGAACCAACTTGAATACGTTTATTCTAGTAAAGTGACGGAATTCTCCCTGAATAATGCTGTAACTGTGATGATGTGGGTGCTCTACTGCAAATATACACACTAACCTCAGCAGTCTGTGCTCACTGATATCGTACCAACTTGAGTATTAAGAAAAATACAGTACGACAACGCAAACTGCTTATATAACATAAAATACAAAAAACAAAAAGCGCTGGAAATACTGAGCAAGTCAGACAGGGGGCGGAATTTTCCCGTCGGCGAGCTGGGGGGGGCAGGGCCCGATCACCAAAGGGCAAATGATGTGGGATGACGATGGGAGGAACCCCCAACATCACCCTGCCCCATTTAAATATTCAGGAAGGTGGGGGGGGGGAGACAGTGAGATCAGCTGCCCACCCGCCGACCTGTCAATGGCCAATTGAGGCCATTGACAGGATTATTAAGCCAATTAAAGGACCTGCCCGTCCAACCTTAAGGCTGGTGGACAGGCCAGGAGCTCCGGCGGGCTTCTGATAATACATGAAACCTCATCCACTGGCGGGATGAGGTTTCGTGTCAGTTTTAAAAAACTTTAATAAAGTTTCTGAGATATTTATGAACAGGTCCCATCTTGTGTGACATGAGAGGGAGGAACATGTTACTAATTTTTTCTATTTTTAAACTTTCGAAAACTTTCAGCGATCTCCCTGAGGCAGCACTTAGCCTCAGGGAGCAGTGCGCACTCTGACAGCTGGGGACCCCAACGCCCCCCACCCCCCACCAGCCCACACAGGAAGCGCATAGCGCTCCCCCTCGGCCAGCCCTTCATGGGCCTTCATGGGCCTGCCCACTCAAAATGGCGGCGGCGCCTGTATCGGCAGCGGCGATCGGCTACCCGCCTGCCCATCGAGGGCTAAATTCAGCCCAGTATATCTGTGGAGAAAGAAACAGAGTTAATGTTTCATGTCTGTGACCTCTCTCTCATCAGGAGCAATGCTGAAAGGTCATCCACCTGAAACATTAACTTTGGCCTGAATTTCCCGTGAGCTTTTAGGTTGGGGGGGGTGTTGGGGGTGGGGTGGGGTGGTGGTGTGACAGGACGAATGGGCTTCCCACTGGGTTCCCCGTAGACCCGGCCTCTCAGGGGGCGGGCGAGGCCTCAGTCAGGCCTCCCATCCTTGCTCCCAGCTGAGACCCTCATGTGGCCAAGTACTGACCACTTAATGGCCGTTTCCCACCCAGCCTCAATATTCCGGCTGGTGGGAGGATTCCCGATAATGGGGGAAAGCCCGAAAATGACCGGGTTTAGACCTTGGGGGTCTAAAGCGGGGTTTGCCTCCATCAGAAACCTCCTTCCAACTTCGGGCGAACCCTCTTAAGGTCCGGTGGCCGATGGACCTCCCTCCCCCCCTCAGGTGTCTCTCCGACACCCCAACTGCCCACCAGCCACCTTCCCTAGGCCTTCCCTACCGTCCACACCCTGAGGCTGCAGAGACCTACCTTCCCATCCAGTCCCAGGGGCTTAGGTGGGGAGGGGAGGTCCTGCCTGCAGCCAATGGACACTGATTGGAGTGTGAAGTGGCTGTGGGGCAGACAGAGTTGGTGGCGAAGTGTTCCCCACCACAACTCTTCAGACGGCTGGGCAGAAGCCCCCGACATCTGAAATATCCTGGCCTCTGTTTCTCTCTCTCCACAGTTGCTGCCTGACCTTCGCAGTTCCCTCATTTTTTGTTTTTATTTCAGATTTCCAGCGTTTTGCCTTTCGAAAACGTATTGCTAAATCCGTGCTGTACTTCATAAACTGAGTCGAACACTATTTATTAACTAAATCAGCAGAATGTGGAAAAGGTTATTGCAGTTACTGCTACATTCTATCGACTGAACAAATCCACATATTCACGTTAAATAAGGAATTTATTACAAACACAGCAGGCAGCGCATACATGTCCACTGTCAACTCCACTCCACTACCCATCGATGACTGAAGAAACCTTTGGGAAGACAGGCCCATTGAGCCGGCAAAGCCAATTTGTTTCCATACATTAATAAAACAAAAGATTTAATCTCTCTGGAGGGTCTACTCAATAAATCTCAGGCTCACTGTTAAATTGGGCATACTGCACATTACTTTTTAATGTTATTGGCTGGATCTTTCTTCATATTCCTCACAGTGACAGAAGTAATATCGGTGGTGTCAATATTTGCTGGGAGCACTCTTACCTGTAACACCAAAGCCCAAGTATCACGGAAACAGGAGGAGGCCATTGAACTCCTGCAAACCTGTTCTGCTGACCACTGAGATCATGGCTGATCTGCGACCACACTCCACATACTCAACAGTGGTATTGTCACCGGACCAGTATTGCAGAGATTCGGGGCAATGCTCTCAGGACTCAGGTTCAAATCCCTCAACGGCAGATGGTGAAAATCGAATTCAATAAAAATCTGGAATTAAAAGTCCGATTGCCATAACAACCCATCTGGTTCATTAATGCCCTTTAGGGAAGGAAATCTGCTGTCCTTACCTGGTCTGGCCTACATGTGACTCCAGGCCCACAGCAATGTGGTTGACTCTTATATGCCCTCTGAAAAAGGGCAATTAGGGATGGGCAATAAATGCCGGCCCAGCCAGTGACACCCACATCCCGTAAACAAATATATAAAAAAAAAAACCCTTAATTCTTTGTTTAACAAAAGCCAATCGATCTCAGGTTTAAAACTAACAATTGACCGAGCATCAACTGCCATTTGCTGAAGCGTTCCAAACTTTTACACCCTCTGCGTGAAGAAGTGTTTCCTAACCTCACTCCTGAAAGGTATGGCTCTGATTTTCACACTGTCCCCTCGTCCTGGACTCCCCAGCTGCTGGGAATAGCTTTGCCCTATCTATCCTACCTGCTCCCTTTAATATCTTGAAAACTTTGATCGAGTCGCCCTTAATCTTCTAAATTCCAGGGACTATAAGCTTTGTTTGTGTCATCTCTCCTTGTAGTGGAATGGTGAGGGCTGGAGGGAGGGAGGAGTGAACTCCCTCTCTGCATTTCAGCTCATCATTAAGTATGATCTAAAGGGAGTGTTGCTTCATAAATTCTGTGATAAATGCAATATTAGTAGTGAACGTGTCAACATTTGTGTATGATGATTTTTTGATTGCTGTTTTAATGAAGATGCCATAACAGGTTCATTTTAAACAGATTAACTCCTGTGCTAAGATGGTGATGCTCTCTAAATTCAGTTTTGATACAAACTTTGCGAACTTACAGCTTCTGAGCTGTGACCGAGTAAAACCAAGATAATGTCTGAACTTCCAGATCGTGTCAATATCTGACTGCAAAGGCTCCTCAGCTGACACAATTGACAAAGCTGTCCAGTCACTGCTGCTGTAAGGGTGCAAATGGGTTAAAACATTTGCATGTACTCAAGCTACATTTCAACAACTTATAGTTATATAGCACCTTTAACACTGTACAAGACACTTCCACAGGTGTGTTATCAAATAAAATTTGGCAATTGCCACAAACAGCGATATTAGTAGATGTTAGGACTTGGGCATCTTAATGGAGAGGGAGCTAATGAGATGGAGAGCTTCAGGATGCACACATTGTGGTCGTTAATGGTGGAGGGATTAAAATCAGGGATACTCATGAGGCCAGAATTGTCGGAGTGTAGAGTTCTCAGAAGGTTGTGGGGCTGAAGGGAGAGGGCTGAAAAGATAGGGAGTGGGGGCAAGGCTAAGATTGAGATTGGGTGCCAGTGTAAGGTCAGTGGGCACAGGGGTGATGCACCAATGGAACTTTGTGTGAGTTAGGTTGCCAGCAGTTTTGGATTAGCTGAAGATTTTGGAAGGTCGAGAGTGGGAGGCTAGCCAGGTCATTGGAATAGTCAAGTGGCAAGCTAACAAAGGCTTGGGTGAGGGTTCCAGCAAATGAGCTGAGGGAGAGGTGGAAATGGACGGAGTTACAGAGGTAGATCGCAGTCTTGATGATGGAGGTGATGAGTGGATACGTGCCAGAAAGAGGGAACGTTAACAGGGATGTGGGTAGGATTCCTTTCCTGCAAAACAAACAGGACCACTACAAAACTACATTTAAAACTAAAGCTAAATAAAAACACACATCGGGTTGGATTATACGCTGAGGGCTGGTTCCCACATCCAGGTGTAAATGTGAAAGCCAAGTATGCCTCCACTTGCTTGCTCACCCCGCTTAAATTTTTTGGCTGATCGGCCTTTAATTATTATGAGGCAAGACTTCTGCCCCTCTTCAGGAGGATGGCCCTCCTTATAGGGCTGCTGGCCAATCGGAAGCCGGCAACTCTGCAGTACCACCAGTGCCACTGGGAGGAATGGCCATTACTGTTACTGCAGCGGGCCCAGGAGGAATAGCAAACATGGATGCCCTGGACCTTGGGGGATCTGGCCAAGCAAAGACCCCGGTAAAGGGGGTGATGGGGTTGGACAGGGCAAGGTGGAGGGTGGGAGCAGTGAGAGAAAACTGTTGGGCAGGAGGGGGGGGGGCGGGGGTCCTCTGTTTGGCACCAGAGACCCCAGAAAGGAAGCACCCCCTTCAGGAGTCACCAGTCCAAAGATACAAACCCACTGGGCTTCATGTTGGGCACAGGACTCTCCCACCATCTGTTATTTGGAGCAGCGGCCGGATGACACTGTTAACTTGACATTAATTGCTCTCTTAAGAGCCTCAACTGAGCCACAGTTAGGTGGTTCACCCGAGGCCTTCCCTCCCCTTGTATGATCGGGGCACAGCGGTGGCTTGTGGACTGACAGCAGGGCTGGCACAAAGCTCGGTTTTACGGACCCACCTGCCTATCTTTCTACCCCTGGTTGGCCCATAAAATCCAACCCATAATTCTGCCATAAAGAGGTACGATGGATGGAAAGTTGTTGCGTCATTTCGTTCACTTAAACTGCACCAATCAACAGTTCAAAGGATAAGAGCAATTTATACTGTTTAAGGAGAATGTGGCAGATGGAGCTGGATAGAAGGCCAGCGATAGGTGGGGACAAAGGGGGGGATTGACAAAGATGTCACATGTCAGGAGACTCCTGCCCCGGCTGCTCCAATATGACCGGCGGTGGGTGAGTCCTGTGCCCAATATGAAGCCCAGCGGGTTTGTATCTGTGGACTGGTGACCAGTGAAAGGAGGATGCCTCCATTCTGGGTCCCTGGTGTCAAATGAAGGACACCCCCCGGCCAAGAATTTTCCCTCACTGCTTCCACCCTGACATATGTCAATAGTGGCACATGCCACTATTAGCACCATTTTTAGTACTAACCACTACCATTAACAATCCCTTTGTCCTTTAATTCATGACATCTTTGTCAATCCCTCCTTTGTCCCTGCCTATCGCTGACCTTCTATCCAGCTCCACCTGCCCTACACCCTCGCTCCCAAACAGTATAAACTACACCACATTCCCACTGCTCCTCAGCTCTGAAGGCGGGTCATACCAACTCGAAACGCTAACTTTTTTTTTCCCCCTCCACAGATGCTGTCAGACCTGCTGAGCTTTTCCAGCATTTTCTGTTTTTGTAACTGTTCAAAGGAGTTTATTGCACCATCAAAATGCCCAACCTTCCCAGACTGGGTAGCCTGAGGCCTTGAGCTCAAATATGGTTTCAAATCCCAACACGGAGAGTGAGTTAAATTCAATAACTTGCACTGTTTGGGTTTTCACAGTTACTTCTCAATTCACTGGGTACAGGGAGTTCACACAGTGACTATCCCACCCATTACTCCATGTTCACTCCATTCACACGCTCAGCCACAACTGTCGGGATGTAGTAAAGCAATCACAGACACAGGGGGGCCTAAACATCCCAAGAATAGGATCAATATGACGCTTCCAATCTCCTTGGACTGCAAACCTCAGCTGTTCTGTACCTGAGTTCTGTAAATTGTTGGATATTTGGAAATCCAACTTCCCTAATTCTACTGATCAGCATCTATGATGGCCCAGATGGGAGCCCTCTCTCTCGCAACACTTCAGAATTTCCTAACACAACACACAAAATACCCATCCACTTCATAAAATTAGCAAAATAGAAAGACTTCCACTTGTATGGCCTTTTTCACAATATCCTAAAGCGAATCACAACCAATGATGGCATTCTGAATTATTAGTATTCCTTTTTATTCATTCATGGGATGTGAGTGTTTTCTGGCAAGACTAGCATTTATTGCCCATCCCTAATTTTCCTTGAGGAGATATCTTCTTGAACCGCTGCGGTCCATGTGGTGTAGGTACACCACTGTGCTGTTAGGAAGGGAGTTCCAGGATTTTGACCCAGCCACAGTGAAGGAACGGCGATATATTTCCAAGTCAGGATGGTGAGTGGCTTGGAGGGGAATTTGCAGGTGGTGGTGTTCCCATCTATCTGCTGTCCTTGTCCTTCTGGGTGGTACAGGTCATGGATTTAGACCATGCTGTCAAAGGAACCTTGGCCAGTTGCTGCAGTGCACATTGTAGATGGTACACACTGCTGCCACTATGCGTTGGCGGTGGAGGGGGTGAATGTTTAACGTGGTGGATGGGGTGCCAATCAAGTAGAATGTTTGTCTTGGATGCTGTAGAGCTTCCTGAGTGTTGCTAAGCTGCACTCATCCAGGCAAGTGGAGAATATTCAGTCACATTCCTGACTTGTGCCTTGTAGATGGACAGGTCTTGGGGAGTCAGGAGGTGAGATTTTTGCCAGAGAGTTCCTAGCCTCTGTCCCGTTCTCCATAGAATCACAGATTTGTTACGGTGCAGAAGTGGCCATTTGGCCCATTGTGTCCACACTGGCTCTCGGAATCCATTCCCCTGACTTCTCCCCGTAACCCTGCACATTCTTCTTATTCAGATAACAGTCTAATTCCTTTTTGAATGCTTCAATTGAACCTGCCTCCACCACACTCACAGGCAGTGCATTCCAAACCCTAACCATCCAAGCATAAGAACTTTCCCCGATATCACTTTTACTAATTACTTGAAATCTGTGCCCTCTCATTCTCAATCCTTTCGCGAGTGCGAACAGTTTCTCCCAATCTACTCCGTCCAGACCTCTCATGATTTTGAATACCTGAATCAAATCTCCTCTCGCCTTCTGTTCTCTGAGGAAAACAGTCCCAATTTCTCCAACTATCTTCATAACTGAAGTTTCTCATCCCTGGAACCATCCTCGTTAATCTTTTCTGCATTCTCTCTAATGCCTTCACATCCTTCCTCAAGTGCAGTGTCTGGAACTGGATGCAATATTCTACCTGAGGCCACACTAGTGACTTATACAAATTCAACATAAGTTCCTTGCTCTTGTACTCTGTTAATAAAGCTCAGGACACAGTATGCTTTATTAACTGTTCTTTCAACCTGTCCTGCCATCTTCAATGCTTTATACACAGATACATCCAGGTCTTTCTGCACATGCTTTAGCGTTGTACCCTTTATTTTATACTGTATCTCTCTGCTCTTCCTTCCAACCTCACACTTCTCTGCATTGAACTTCATCTGTCACCTGTCTACCCACCCCACCAACTTGCATATGTCCCTCTGAAGCCCTACACTGTCCTCCTCACAGTTCACAATGTTTCCAAGTTTGTATCATTCGCAAACTTCCAAGGTCTAGGTCATTAATATATATCAGGAAAAGCACAGGTCCCAACACTGTCCTCTGGGGAACTCCACTACAAATCTTCCTCCAGACTCGAAAACATCCATTAACCACTACTCTATTATTCCTGTCACACAGTCAATTCCGCATCCATGTTGCTACTGTCCCTTTTATTCCATGAGCTGTAACTCTGCTCACAAGTCTGTTCTGTGACACTGTATCAAACACCTTTTGGAGACAAATGTACATCACATCAACAGCATAGCCCTCATCAACCTTCTCTGTTCCTCTTCAAAAAACTCCAACAAGTTAGTTAAACATGATTTTCTCTGAAGAAATTCACGCTGGCTTTCTTTAATTGACCCACATTTGTCTGTGTGGCTATTAATTTAGTCACAAATTATTGTCTCTAGAAGTTTCCCCACCACCAATGTTAAATTAGCTGGACTACTGTTGCTGGGCTGACCTTCACACTCTTTTTGAACAAAGGGGTAAGGTTTACAATTCCTCAGTTGTAGCAAACTGCTACAAGATACACGATACAAGATCGATACTGGACAGACCATCATACTTTACAGATCATGTTCTGGACTCCACCATCTCCATATCTGGGTATGTCCTGTCCCTCCAGCAGGATGGCTCAGCTGAGGTGGTGGCACAGTGGTATACAGCCAGGATAGTGTTGCCCTGGGATCCCACAAAATCAGCTTTGGACAACATGAAGTCTCATGGCACCAGGTCAAACATGGGCAAGGAAACCTCCTGCTGATTACCACACACTACCCACCCTCAGCTGATGATTCAGTGCTCCTCCATGTTGAACACCACTTGGAGGAAGCACTGAGGGTGGCAAGGGCACAGATTGTACTCTGGGTGGGGTCTTTAATGTCCATCACCAAGAGTGACTCAATAGCACCACTACTGACCGAGCTGGCCGAGTCCTAAAGGACATAGCTGCTAGACTGGGTCTGCGGCAGGTGGTGAGGGAACCAACAAGAAGGAAACATCCTTGACCTCATCCTCACCAGTCTGCCTTCTGCAGATGTATCTGTCTGTGACATGTCGGTAGGAGTGACCACCGCACAGTCATTGTGGAGACAAAGTCCCATCTTCAGACTGAGGATACCCTCCAACATGTTAAATGGCACTTCCACCACGCTAAATGGGATAGATTTCAAACAGATCTAGCAACTCAAGACTGGGCCTTCATGAGGCGCTGTGGGCCATCAGCAGCAGCAGAATTGTACTCGAACACAATCTGTAACCTCATGGCCTGACATATCCCCCACTCTACCATTACCATCAAGCCAGGGGATCAACCCTGGTTCAATGAAGAGTGCAGGAGGGCATGCCAGGAGCAGCACCAGGCATACCTAAAAATGAGGTGTCAACTTGGTGAAGCTACAACACAGGACAACTTGTGTGCCAAGGAGCATAAGCAGCAAGTGATAGACAGAGCTAAACGATCCCACAACCAACGGATCAGATCTAAGCTCTGCGGTCCTGCCACATCCAGTCGTGAGTGGTGATGAACAATTAAAAAACTCACTGGAGAAGGAGGCTCCACAAATATCCCCATCCTCAATCATAGGGGAGCCTAAAACACTACAGCAAACCATAGGCTGAAATATTTGTAACAATCTTCAGCCAGAAGTGCCAATTGGATGATCCATCTCGGTCTCTTCCGGAGGTCCCCAACATCATAGATGCCAGTCTTCAGCCAATTCAATTCACTCCACGTGATATCAAGAAATGGCTGAAGGCACTGGATACTGCAAAGGCTATGGGCCCTGACAATATTCCGGCAATAGTACTGAAGACTCGTGCTCCAGAACTTGCCACGCCCCTAGCCAAGCTGTTCCAGTACAGCTCCAACACTGGCATCTACCCGGCTATGTGGAAAATTGCCCAGGTATGTCCTGTACACAAAAGGCAGGACAAATCCAACCCGGCCAATTACCACCCCATCAGTTTACTCTCCATCATCAGTAAAGGTGTCATCAACCGTAGTCAAGCTGCATTTGCTTAGCAATAACCTGCTCACTGACGCTCAGTTTGGGTTCCTCCAGGGCCACTCAGCTCCTGACCTCATTACAGCCTTGGTTCAAACATGGACAAAAGAGCTGAACCCCAGAGCTGAGGTGAGAGTGACTGCCCTTGACATCAAGGCTGCATTTGACCGAGTGTGGCATCAAGGAGCCCTAGCAAAACTGGACTCAATGGGAATCAGGGGGAAATCTATCTGCTGGTTGGAGTCATACCCAGCACAAAGGAAGATGGTTGTGGTTGTTGGAGGTCAGTCATCTCAGCTCCAGGACATCACTGCAGGAGTTCCTCAGGGTAGTGTCCTCGGCCCAACCATCTTCAGCTGCTTCATCAATGACCTTCCTTCCATCATAAGGTCAGAAGTGGGGATGTTCGCTGATGATTGCACCATTCACGACTCCTCAGATACTGAAGCAGTCCATATCCAAACGCAGCAAAACAAGATAATATCCCGGCTTGGGCTGACAAATGGCAAGTAACATTCGCACCACACAAGTGCCAGGCAATGACCATCTCCAACAAAAGAGAATCTAATCATCGTCCCTTGAGATTCAATGGCATTTGCATTGGTGAGTTCCCCACTATCAACATCTTGGGGGGTACCATTGACCAGAAGCTGAACTGGGCTAGCCATATAAATACTGTGGCTACAAGAGCAGGTCAGAGGCTAGGAATCCTATGGTGAGTAACTCACCTCCTGTCCCCAAAGCCTGTCTACAATCTACAAGGCACACGTCAGGAGTATGATGGAATACTTCCCGCTTGCCTGGATGAGTGCAGCTCCAACAACACTCAAGACGCTCAACACCATCTAGGACAAAGCAGCCCACTTGATTGGCACCACATCCACAAATATTCACTCCCTCCACCACCGATGCACAGTAGCAGCAGCGTGTGTACCATCTACAAGATGCACTGCAGGAACTCACCAAGGCTCCATAGGCAGCACCTTCCAAACCCAAGACCCCTACCGTGTAGCAGGGCAAGGGCAGCAGACACATGGGAACACCACCACCTGGAAGTTCCCCTCCAAGCCACTCACCATCCTGACTTGGAAATATATCACCTTCCTTCACTGTTGATGGGTCAAAATCCTGGAACTCCCTCCCTAACAGCAATGTAGGTGTACCTACACCATATGGACTGCAGCGGTTCAAGAAAGAAGCTCACCACCACCTTCTCGATGGGCAATTAGGGATGGGTAATAAATGCTGGCCCAGCCAACGATGTTCACATCCCATGAATGAATATAAAAAAAGCCCAGAGAGCTGGGTTTAGAAGAGTAAAATTAGTGAAGTTATAGTTCATATTCAAGCCCCACATTCTGTGTAACTGTTCTACAAATCTCTCACTCCTATTGTAGTGTCCTTGTTGTCTGGAAGGGTTACCAATCATGGCTTTGGCCATGATATCCCTATGGAGTAATGCAAGGAGGCAGGCCTAAGAACCACCTCCATCATCATGGGGATTGAACCCAGTGTTATTCTGCACCACACTGAGTTGGTCAACTGAGTTAACCAACTCCTGCCTTACAAATACGTTGTTTTAAAAATATCTAAAAAATAGCAGCTTAGCACCATGAAAGAAACCAACCAATTGCCTCTACTCCAAGCGTGTCTACATCCAATGTTCAGCTGCTACAGGTCCCAAATCACATCCTATTCTGAAGGATGTTGCTCTTTGGTAATACAACTCATCTCCAGACTATCACCAAGGCCTTGGGACAATGCACTGCAGCACTAACAACCCTCAACCATCTCCTACCCACACCGCACTTAAGTTGTTTAATTTCCAGTAATGCTACCAGCTGGAAGGGGAAGCCAATAATCACCAGAATCCATCGAACATATCAATCTGTAAGTTGCTCTTGCAAAAAAAAATGGTAACTAATGTTAACCTTAAGGAAAAGATGAATGAGCCCCAGTAGGAAAGCTACTAACTGGATGGAATATGCTACAATGGACTGAAGGGAATTGATGTGCAGGGCTACAGGGCAGTGGAACTGGCTAAATTGCTCTTATAGAGAGCCAGCATGGGCTTGATGGGCCGAATGTGCTTTTTCTGTGCTGTAACCGTTCTATCATAAGAAAGAGGAGGAGTAGGCCATTTAGCCATCTTGCCTGCTCTCATTCAATACGATAATGGCTGATGTGATTGTGGCCATAACTCCATTTCCCTGCCTTCCCTGCATAACCCTTAACTCCCTTGTAGCTCAAAACTCTGTCTAACTCAGCCTCGAATACTTTCAGTGAGCCAGTCTTCACCGCTCGCTGGGGAAGAGAATTCCAAACACTAACGACCCTGTGAGAGAAGACATCCCTCCTCACCTCCATCTTAAATGGGAGACCCCATATCTTTAAAGTGTGTTCCCCAGTTTGCGATTCCCCCTCCAGGAGAAAACATTCCCTGTGTCCAAACCGTCAAGTCCCCTCAGAATCTTATCTTTCAATAAGGCCACCTTAAACTCCAAAGAGTATAGACCCGCTCTGTTCAACCTTTCCTGATAGACCACCCCATCATTCCAGGAACCGCCTAGTGAACTGCCTCCAATTCAAGTTTTATCCCTCCTGAGGTAAGGGTCTAAACTGTACACGGTACTCTAGAGGGGTCTCATCAATGTCCTATAACGTTGTAAAAAACTTTCCCTACTCTTATACTCCACTCTACTATACTCTTATAGTAATATATTTTGTGATAGGTGACCTTGTAGTGCAGTGGGTAGTGTTCCTACCTTTGAGTCAAAAACTCTGGGTTCAAGTCCCACTCCGGGACTTGATGGCCAAGGAAGGTGCAATCATAACGTGGTCAAGCAGGTTGATTACCGCCCTGTAAATCCTTCCAATGCACCTATGGCTGACGGTAAGAGTGGGAGAGTTTCCTGGTGAACTAGGGCAGGGTGGGAGCTGTAGTGCAGCAGCCTCCCCATGTTAACAGACTCAGGGTGCAGTTTCTGTGTCCTCCTAGCTGTGAGCGACTGCCAGAGAGAGAGAGAGAGAGACACGTCCAGCAATTTCAGTATTTACAATGTAGCAGCATTTACTGACCCAGTTTGGTGCCTCGCTGTCTGATGGTCACAAAGCAACAACACTGCCAGTTGTGGTCAAGACAATCTGCTGTTCCCAATCGGAGATGTGCAATGAGGAAATACAGTTCTACTGGAAGCTAAAAAGGGAACAGCATAATCATACCTTCCTCAAAATAAAGTTATCTGGTAAAATTTCCTGTCTGTTGTGCTGTTTAGCCTGTCAGTTTTTTTAATCCATTAATTTTACTGGACAGAATGTATTGCTGCGAATCTCCAAGGGGCAGTATCTGGAAATGCTGGGAAGACCTGACGATTGAATCACACCTCAAATTCCATCATTCACCCTTCCTTAATTGTTATAAATATTAATTAAAACATATCACTGGAATGCCCTAGGCGCCTTCAAATACTTACACTAGATAGGAAGGGGTGATGGACAGGGATGAGAGCGAACTGAAAGCTCTGTTCATTTCGCTTACCGTCTGGAATCGGGTTTTTTGTAAAGGAAGATGTGGGTGTTTCCCAGCCGCTGATTGTATCAGCAACACCCAGCAGCACACGTCTCCTGTGTTTAAATAAAGAGGGTTATTTATTTACCTGCTTGACCTTAAAATCCGAGTATTCCCTCACTCACTCGCCACTCACGCACGGCCACAGGGTGGGGTTTCCCCTTCTGTGCACCGAGTGTGTGAGCGGGGGTGACGATTGGCCGCAATGGCGGGTATCCCCCCCCACCGTATCGCCCGCTTCCCGCCTCATTAGTTCTGCACAGCCGGGAAACATGCCAACGGGCAGCCTCTGATTCACCCTCCCCCGCTGTGAGCATACCGGGTCCTCACTCTGGACGCGACATTTAAATGGTTTCTGTGCGCAGCCCACTCAGCTCTCTGTCGTCCAGGGCCGCGCACAGATGAGAGAGATGGCCCCAAAAGGGGAAGAGGAGAACTGCACCCAAATTCAGTGGCGCCTTCCTTGGGACGCCTGCTGGATGCAGTCCAGGCCTCCGGGATGTCCTCTACTCCCGCGATGGCTGGAGCAGGTCTAGCAGCCTCACCACTCTGGCCTGACAGGCGTCGGCAGCGCTGGTCAGTGCCAACGCTGCACAGGAGAGGTCAGCCACCCCATGCAGAAAGAGGACAACTGATCTCATCCACTGGGATAAGTCAGCCAACCCATCAACTCACCCGCTCACCAGCCCAGCGCATTGACTGGGATCTCACTCGGAGCCAGCTCAAGGGGCACCATCACTCACTCTCTCACACACACCCTCACATCTCCATCGGGCCTCATCTCCTCTGCAGTTGGAGCCCTCACCCTGTCCATGGCTGCACCATCCAGACATACTCAACATCTGCCCTGGCACACCTTCTGCTCAAACCCCCCATCTGCCTTCTTGCAGGACCAGCATGGGCACAATGGGAGAGAGAGGTCTCAGACCCCGAGGGGCGAGTGATTGAAATCAAGGCCCTCACTCCATGCGAGAGCTGAGCCATCGAGTTGTCCAGAGAGGATGTGGACCGTGTCCGGGGTAACAGTGAGTTGGGTGGGACACACCCAAGTGAGGCTCCTTCACCAGCTTATCCCTCAGGCAATCACACTGGGGCCATATTGTCCTGTTTTAGAGTCACCTGCCAGGCACTAAGTATCTCCACATTGTTCCTTAGGCACCAGTGGAAAGCGCCGAAGGGCATCCACACACCAGAGTCTCAGCTCCAACCCAAACAACATCTCAGATACAGAACGAAAACAGAGCACCAGGCAAATCCATCACAGACACTGAGCTCACTCACATACAGCTCACTCACACAGAGCTCACTCACACAGAGCTCACTCACACAGAGCTCACTCACACGGAGCTCACTCACACAGAGGTCACTCACACAGAGCTCACTCACACAGAGCTCACTCACACGGAGCTCACTCACACAGAGGTCACTCACACAGAGCTCACTCACACAAAGCTCACTCACACAGAGCTCACTCACACAGAGCTCACTCACACGGAGCTCACTCACACAGAGCTCACTCACATACAGCTCACTCACACAGAGCTCACTCACACAGAGCTCACTCACACGGAGCTCACTCGCAAAGCGCTCACTCACACGGAGCTCACTCACATACAGCTCACTCACACAGAGCTCACTCACACAGAGCTCACTCACACGGAGCTCACTGACACGGAGCTCACTCACATACAGCTCACTCACACAGAACTCACTCACACAGAACTCACTCACACGGAGCTCACTCACACGGAGCTCACTCACACGGAGCTCACTCACACGGAGCTCACTCACATACAGCTCACTCACACAGAGCTCACTCACACAGAGCTCACTCACACAGAGCTCACTCACACAGAGCTCACTCACACAGAGGTCACTCACACAGAGCTCACTCACACGGAGCTCACTCACACAGAGCTCACTCACATACAGCTCACTCACACAGAGCTCACTCACACAGAGCTCACTCACACGGAGCTCACTCGCAAAGCGCTCACTCACACGGAGCTCACTCACATACAGCTCACTCACACGGAGCTCACTCACACGGAGCTCACTCACACGGAGCTCACTCACACAGAGCTCACTCACACAGAGCTCACTCACACAGAGCTCACTCACATACAGCTCACTCGCACAGAGCTCACTCACACGGAGCTCACTCACACGGAGCTCACTCACATACAGCTCACTCGCACAGAGCTCACTCACACGGAGCTCACTCACACGGAGCTCACTCACATACAGCTCACTCACACAGAGCTCACTCACACAGAGCTCACTCACACGGAGCTCACTCACATACAGCTCACTCGCACAGAGCTCACTCACACGGAGCTCACTCACATACAGCTCACTCACACAGAGCTCACTCACACAGAGCTCACTCACACGGAGCTCACTCACATACAGCTCACTCGCACAGAGCTCACTCACACGGAGCTCACTCACACGGAGCTCACTCACATACAGCTCACTCGCACAGAGCTCACTCACACGGAGCTCACTCACACGGAGCTCACTCACATACAGCTCACTCACACAGAGCTCACTCACACAGAGCTCACTCACACGGAGCTCACTCACACGGAGCTCACTCACACGGAGCTCACTCACATACAGCTCACTCACACAGAGCTCACTCACACAGAGCTCACTCACACGGAGCTCACTCACACGGAGCTCACTCACACAGAGCTCACTCACACGGAGCTCACTCACATACAGCTCACTCACACAGAGCTCACTCACACAGAGCTCACTCACACAGAGCTCACTCACACGGAGCTCACTCACATAGAGCTCACTCACACAGAGCTCACTCACACATCGCTGACTCACACGGAGCTCACTCACATAGCGCACACTCGCACAGAGCTCACTCACACGGAGCTCACTCACACGGAGCTCACTCACATAGCGCACACTCACACAGAGCTCACTCACATAGCGCACACTCACACAGAGCTCACTCACACAGAGCTCACTTGCACGCAGCTCACTCACACAGAACTCACTCACACGGAGCTCACTCACACGGAGCTCACTCGCAAAGCGCTCACTCACACGGAGCTCACTCACACAGAACTCACTCACACAGAGCTCACTCACATAAAGCTCACTCACACGGAGCTCACTCACACGGAGCTCACTCACACAGAGGTCCCTCTCTCATCGTTCACTCACACAGAGCTCCCTCGCATAGCACTCACTCGCATCTCACTCACATGGAGATCCCTCGCACAGCCCTCACTCACACAGCGCTCACTCACACGGAGCTCACTCGCACAGAGCTCCCTCACTCAGAGCTCACTCACATGGATGTCACTCACACGGAGCTCACTCGCACAGAGCTCCCTCACTCAGAGCTCACTCACATGGATGTCACTCGCACGGAGCTCACTCACATGGATGTCACTCACACAGAGCTCACTCGCACAGAGCTCACTCACACAGAGCTCACTCACACAGCACTCACTCACACGGAGCACACTCACACAGAGCTCACTCACACAGAGCTCACTCACACGGAGCTCACTCACTCAGAGCTCACTCACACGGAGGTCACTCACACGGAGCTCACTCGCATGGAGCTCACTCACACAGATCTTACTCACACAGAGCTCACTCACACGGATCTCACTCACACGGAGCTCACTCGCATGGAGCTCACTCACACAGAGCTCCCTCGCAAAGCTCTCACTCACAAGGACCTCACTCACACGTCGCTCACTCACATAGTGCGCACTCACACGAACCTTACTCACAGATCGTACACTCACACAGAGCTCACTCACACGTAGCTCACTCACACAGAGGTCCCTCGCTCATCATTCACTCACACTGAGCTCCCTCGCACAGCGCTCACTCGCACGGAGCTCACTCAATCAGAGCTCACTTACACGGAGCTCACTCACTCAGAGCTCACTCACACAGAGCTCACTCACACGGATCTCACTCACACAGACCTCACTCACACAGAGCTCACTCACACAGAGCTCACTCACACGGAGCTCACTCACACAGAGCTCACTCACACAGAGCTCACTCACACGGAGCTCACTCACACAGAGCTCACTCACACGGAGCTCACTCACACGGAGCTCACTCACTCAGAGCTCACTCACACGGAGCTCACTCACTCAGAGCTCACTCACACAGAGCTCACTCACACGGCGCTCACTCACACGGAGCTCACTCACACAGAGCTCACTCACACGGCGCTCACTCACACGGAGCTCACTCACACGGAGCTCACTCACACAGAGCTCACTCACACGGCGCTCACTCACACGGAGCTCACTCACACAGAGCTCACTCACACGGCGCTCACTCACACGGAGCTCACTCACACGGAGCTCACTCACACAGGGCTCACTCACACGGGGCTCACTCACACGGAGCTCACTCACGCAGAGCTCACTCACACGGAGCTCACTCACACGGAGCTCACTCACACAGAACTCACTCACACGGAGCTCACTCACACGGAGCTCACTCGCAAAGCGCTCACTCACACAGAGCTCACTCACACAGAGCTCACTCACACGGACCTCACTCACACGGAGCTCACTCACACAGAGCTCACTCACACGGACCTCACTCACACGGAGCTCACTCACACAGAGCTCACTCACACAGAGCTCACTCACATGGAGCTCACTCACACAGAGCTCACTCACACAGAGCTCACTCACACGGACCTCACTCACACGGAGCTCACTCACACAGAGCTCACTCACACAGAGCTCACTCACACAGAGCTCACTCGCACGCAGCTCACTCACACAGAACTCACTCACACAGAACTCACTCACACGGAGCTCACTCGCAAAGCGCTCACTCACACGGAGCTCACTCACACGGAGCTCACTCACACGGAGCTCACTCACACAGAGCTCACTCACACGGAGCTCACTCACACGGAGCTCACTCACACAGAGCTCACTCACACGGAGCTCACTCACACGGAGCTCACTCACACAGAGCTCACTCACACGGAGCTCACTCACACAGAGGTCCCTCTCTCATCGTTCACTCACACAGAGCTCACTCACACAGAGGTCCCTCTCTCATCGTTCACTCACACAGAGCTCCCTCGCATCTCACTCACATGGAGATCCCTCGCACAGCGCTCACTCACACGGAGCTCACTCGCACAGAGCTCCCTCACTCAGAGCTCACTCACATGGATGTCACTCACACGGAGCTCACTCGCACAGAGCTCCCTCACTCAGAGCTCACTCACATGGATGTCACTCGCACGGAGCTCACTCACACATCGCTGACTCACACAGAGCTCCCTCGCAAAGCTCTCACTCACAAGGATCTCACTCACACATCGCTCACTCACATAGTGCGCACTCACACGAACCTTACTCACAGATCGTACACTCACACAGAGCTCACTCACACGGAGCTCACTCACACAGAGCTCACTCACACAGACCTCACTCACACGGAGGTCACTCACACAGAGCTCACTCACACGGAGCTCCCTCATTCAGAGCTCACTCACGCAGAGCTCACTCACACAGAGCTCACTCGCACAGAGCTCACTCACGCAGAGCTCACTCACACAGAGCTCACTCGCACAGAGCTCACTCACACAGAGCTCACTCGCACAGAGCTCACTCACACAGAGCTCACTCACACGGAGCTCCCTCATTCAGAGCTCACTCACGCAGAGCTCACTCACACAGAGCTCACTCACACAGAGCTCACTCACACAGAGCTCACTCACACAGAGCTCACTCACACAGGGCTCACTCACACGGGGCTCACTCACACGGAGCTCACTCGCACGGAGCTCACTCACTCAGAGCTCACTTACACGGATCTCACTCACACAGAGCTCACTCGCACGGAGCTCACTCACTCAGAGCTCACACACACAGAGCTCACTCACTCAGAGCTCACTCACACAGAGCTCACTCACACAGAGCTCACTCACAGAGAGCTCACTCACACGGAGCTCACTCACACGGAGCTCACTCACGCAGAGCTCACTCACACGAAGCTCACTCACACGGAGGTCCCTCGCTCATCGTTCACTCACACAGAGCTCCCTCGCATAGCACTCACTTGCATCTCACTCACACAGAGCTCACTCACACGGAGCTCACTCACACGGAGCTCACTCAGACAGAGGTAACTCACACAGAGCTGACTCGCACAGCGGTCACTCACAGAGAGCTCACTCACACAGAGCTCACTCACACAGAGCTCACTCACACGGAGCTCCCTCATTCAGAGCTCACTCACGCAGAGCTCACTCACACAGAGCTCACTCACACAGAGCTCACTCACACAGAGCTCACTCACACAGAGCTCACTCACACAGAGGTCACTCACACAGAGCTCACTCACACGGAGCTCACTCACACAGAGGTCACTCACACAGAGCTCACTCATACGGAACTCACTCATACAAATCTCACTCACACAGAGCTCACTCACACAGAGCTCACTCACACAGACCTCACTCACACAGAGCTCACTCACACAGACCTCACTCACTCAGAGCTCACTCACACGGAGCTCACTCACACAGCGCTCAATCACACGGAGCTCACTCATATGGAGGTCACTCGCACGGATCTCACTCACTGACAACTCACTCAGACAGAGCTCTCTCACACGGAGCTCACTCACACAGAGCTCACTCACACAGAGCTCACTCACACGGAGCTCACTCACACGGAGCTCACTCACATACAGCTCACTCACACAGAACTCACTCACACAGAGCTCACTCACACGGAGCTCACTCACACGGAGCTCACTCACATACAGCTCACTCACACAGAGCTCACTCACACAGAGCTCACTCACACAGCGCTCACTCACACAGAGCTCACTCACACAGAGCTCACTCACACAGAGCTCACTCACACAGAGCTCACTCACACAGAGCTCACTCACACAGAGCTCACTCACACAGAGCTCACTCACACGGAGCTCATTCATACAGAGCTCACTCACACGGAGCTCACTCACACAGAGCTCATTCATACAGAGCTCACTCACACGGAGCTCATTCATACAGAGCTCACTCACACGGAGCTCCCTCCCTCAGAGCTCACTCACACAGAGCTCATTCATACAGAGCTCACTCACACGGATCTCACTCACACAGAGCTCACTCACACGGAGCTCCCTCCCTCAGAGCTCACTCACACAGAGCTCCCTGACAGGGATTCCACTCACACGGATATCACTCGGATAGACCTCATGCGCTCAGAGCTCACACACATGGATCTCACTCACACAGAGCTCACTCACACCGACCTCACTCACATGGAGGTCACTCACACAGAGCTCACTGACACATCGCTCACTCACACAGAGCTCCCTCGCAAAGCGCTCACTCATAAGGATCTCACTCACATAGTGCGCACTTACACGAACATTACTCACACATCGTACACTCGCAAAGAGCTCACTCACACAGAGCTCACTCACACAGAGCTCACTCACACGGAGCTCCCTCACTCAGTGCTCACTCACATGGAGATCCCTCGCACAGCGCTCACTCAGCCAGAGCTCACTCACACAGAGCTCCCTTGCAAAGCGCTCACTCACAAGGACCTCACTCACATGTCGCTCACTCACATAGTGCGCACTCACACGAACCATACTCACAGATCGTACACTCGCACAGAGCTCACTCACACGGAGCTCACTCACACGGACCTCACTCACACATCGCTCACTCACATAGTGCGCACTCACACGAACCTTACTCACAGATCGTACACTCGCACAGAGCTCCCTCGCTCATCGTTCACTCACACAGAGCTCACTCACATGTCGCTCACTCACAGAGAGCTCACTCACACAGAGCTCACTCACACAGAGCTCACTCACACAGAGCTCACTCACACAGAGATCACTCGCACAGAGATCACTCACACGGATCGAAATCACACAGAGCTCACTCACACAGAGCTCACTCGCTCGGAGTTCACTCACACTGAGGTCACTCATACAGAGATCACTCACACGGAGCTCACTCACACAGAGCTCACTCGCTCGGAGTTCACTCACACTGAGGTCACTCATACAGAGCTCACTCACACGGAGCTTACTCAGAGGAATTTCACTCACACAGAGCTCCCTCTCATGTACCTCAATCACACGGAGCTCACACACACGGAGCTCACTCACACGTACCTCACTCACACGGAGCTCACTCACACGGATCTCACTCACACCGACCTCACTCACATGGATGTCACTCACACAAGGCTCACTCACACATCGCTGACTCACACAGAGCTCCCTCGCAAATCGCTCACTCACAAGGATCTCACTCACACATCGCTCACTCACATATTGCGCACTCACACGAACCTTACTCACAGATCGTACACTCGCACAGAGCTCACTCACACGGAGCTCACTCACACGGAGCTCACTCACACGGAGCTCACTCGCACAGAGCTCACTCACACAGCGCTCACTCACACGGGGCTCACTCACGCGGAGCTCACTCACATGGATCTCACTCACACAAAGCTCACTCACGCAGAGCTCACTCACACAGGGGTCCCTCACTCATCGTTCACTCACACAGAGCTCCCTCGCATAGCACTCACTCGCATCTCACTCACATGGAGATCCCTCGCACAGCGCTCACTCACACGGAGCTCACTCACACAGCGCTCACTCACACAGAGCTCACTCACACGGAGCTCACTCACACAGCGCTCACTCACACAGAGCTCACTCACACGGATCTCACTCACACAGAGCTCACTCACACGGAGCTCCCTCACTCAGAGCTCACTCACATGGAGATCCCTCGCACAGCGCTCACTCACACAGAGCTCACTCGCACAGAGCTCACTCACACGGAGCTCACTCACACGGGGCTCACTCACACGGGGCTCACTCACATGGAGCTCACTCACATGGAGCTCACTCACACAGAGCTCACTCACACAGAGCTCACGCACACAGAGCTCACTCACACAGAGCTCACTCACATAGAGCTCACTCACACAGAGCTCACTCACACAGAGCTCACTCACACAGAGCTCACTCATTCAGAGCTCACTCACACAGAGCTCACTCACACAGAGCTCACTCACACAGAGCTCACTCACATAGAGCTCACTCACACAGAGCTCACTCATTCAGAGCTCACTCACACAGAGCTCACTCACACAGAGCTCACTCATTCAGAGCTCACTCACACAGAGCTCACTCACGCGGAGCTCACTCATACAGAGCTCACTCACATGGAGCTCACTCATACTGAGCTCACTCACACAGAGCTCACTCACACGGAACTCACTCACACGGGGCTCACTCACGCGGAGCTCACTCACGCAGAGCTCACTCACACGGTGGTCCCTCGCTCATCGTTCACTCACACAGAGCTCACTCACACAGAGCTCACTCATTCAGAGCTCACTCACACAGAGCTCACTCATTCAGAGCTCACTCACACAGAGCTCACTCACACGGATCTCACTCACACAGAGCTCACTCACACAGAGCTCACTCACACGGAGCTCACTCACACGGATCTCACTCACACGGATCTCACTCACACAGAGCTCACTCACACAGAGCTCACTCACACAGAGCTCACTCACACGGATCTCACTCACACAGAGCTCACTCACACAGAGCTCACTCACACAGAGCTCACTCACACGGATCTCACTCACACAGAGCTCACTCACACAGAGCTCACTCACACGGAGCACACTCACACGGAGCACACTCACACGGAGCACACTCACACGGATCTCACTCACGCGGAGCTCACTCACAAGGGGCTCACTCACATAGAGCTCACTCACACAGAGCTCACTCACACGGAGCTCACTCACACGGAGCACACTCACACGGATCTCACTCACGCGGAGCTCACTCACAAGGGGCTCACTCACATAGAGCTCACTCACACAGAGCTCACTCACACGGGGCTCACTCACACGGGGCTCAGCCACGCAGAGCTCACTCACACAGAGCTCACTCACACGGAGCTCACTCACACGGGGCTCACTCACACAGAGCTCACTCACATAGAGCTCACTCACACAGAGCTCACTCACACGGGGCTCACTCACACGGGGCTCAGCCACGCAGAGCTCACGCACACGGAGGTCCCTCGCTCATCGTTCACTCACACAGAGCTCCCTCGCATAGCACTCACTCGCATCTCACTCACATGGAGATCCCTCGCACAGCGCTCACTCACACGGAGCTCCCTTACTCAGAGATCACTCACATGGAGATCCCTCGCACAGCGCTCACTCACACAGAGATCACTCACATAGAGCTCACTCACACGGAGCTCCCTCGCACGGATCTTACTCACACGGAGCTCACTCACACAGAGGTCCCTCGCTCATCGTTCACTCACACAGAGCTCCCTCGCATAACACTCACTCGCATCTCACTCACATGGAGATCCCTCGCACAGCGCTAACTCGCACAGCGCTCACTCACACAGAGGTCCCTCACACGGATCTCACTCACACAGAGCTCACTCACACGGATCTCACTCACACGGAGCAACCTCACTCAGAGCTCACTCACACAGAGCTCACTCACTCAGAGCTCACTCACACAGAGCTCACTCACACATCGCTAACTCACACAGAGCTCACTCACACAGAGCTCACTCACACAGAGCTCACTCACACGGAGCCCACTCGCACAGAGCTCACTCACATGTCGCTCACTCACAGAGAGCTCACTCACACAGAGCTCACTCACACAGAGCTCACTCACACAGAGCTCACTCACACAGAGCTCACTCGCACAGAGCTCACTCACACAGAGGTCACTCACATAGAGCTCACTCGCACAGAGCTCACTCACACAGAGCTCACTCACACAGGGCTCACTCACACAGAGATCACTCACACAGAGCTCACTCACACAGAGCTCACTCACACAGAGCTCACTCACATAGAGCTCACTCGCTCGGAGTTCACTCACACTGAGGTCACTCATACAGAGCTCACTCACACATACCTCACTCACACGGAGCTCACTCACACGGAGCTCACTCACACGGAGCTCACTCACACATACCTCACTCACACAGCGCTCACTCACACGGACCTCACTCACATGGATGTCACTCACAGAGCTCACTCACACATCGCTGACTCACACAGAGCTCCCTCGCAAAGCGCTCACTCACAAGGGCCTCACTCACACATCACTCACTCACATAATGCGCACTCACACGAACCTTACTCACAGATCGTACACTCACACAGCGCTCACTCACTCAGAGCTCACTCACACAGAGCTCACTCACACAGAGCTCACTCACACGGAGGTCACTCACACAGAGCTCACTCACACAGAGCTCACTCACACGGAGCACACTCGCACAGAGCTCACTCACACGGAGCACACTCGCACAGAGCTCACTCACACAGAGCTCACTCACACAGAGCTCACTCACACGGAGCACACTCGCACAGAGCTCACTCACACGGAGCACACTCGCACAGAGCTCACTCACACAGAGCTCACTCACACAGAGCTCACTCACACAGAGCTCACTCACATGGATCTCACTCACACAGAGCTCACTCACACGGATCTCACTCACACAGAGATCACTCACACGGATCTCACTCACACAGAGATCACTCACACGGATCTCACTCACACAGAGCTCACTCACACGGATCTCACTCACACAGAGATCACACACACGCAGCTCACTCACACAGAGGTCCCTCGCTCATCGTTCACTCACACAGAGCTCCCTCGCATAACACTCACTCGCATCTCACTCACATGGAGATCCCTCGCACAGCGCTAACTCGCACAGCGCTCACTCACACAGAGGTCCCTCACACGGATCTCACTCACACAGAGCTCACTCACACGGATCTCACTCACACGGAGCTCATTCATACTGAGTTCACTCACACGGAGCTCACTCACACAGGGCTCACTCACATGGGGCTCACTCACACAGAGCTCACTCACGCAGAGCTCACTCACACAGAGGTCCCTCACTCATCGTTCACTCACACAGAGCTCGCTCGCATAGCACTCACTCGCATCTCACTCACATGGAGATCCCTCGCACAGCGCTCACTCACACAGCGCTCACTCACACAGAGCTCACTCACACAGAGCTCACTCACACGGAGCTCCCTCCCTCAGAGCTCACTCACACGGAGCTCACTCGCACAGAGTTCACTCGCACGGAGCTCACTCACACGGAGCTCCCTCACTCAGAGCTCACTCACACAGAGCTCACTCACACGGAGCTCACTCACACGGATCTCACTCGCACAGAGCTCACTCACACTGAGGTCACTCACATGGAGCTCACTCACACGGAGCTTACTCACACAGAGCTCACTCGCTCAGAGCTCACTCGCTCGGAGTTCACTCACACGGAGCTCACTCACACGGACGTCACTCACACTGAGCTCACTCACACCGACCTCACTCACATGGATGTCACTCACACAGAGCTCACTCACACATCGCTGACTCACACAGAGTTCCCTCGCAAAGCGCTCACTCACAAGGATCTCACTCACACATCGCTCACTCACATAGTGCGCACTCACACGAACCTTACTCACAGATCGTAGACTCGCACAGAGCTCACTCGCACAGAGCTCACTCACACAGAGCTCACTCACACAGAGCACACTCACACGGAGCTCACTCGCACAGAGCTCACTCACACGGGGCTCACTCACACGGGGCTCACTCACGCAGAGCTCACTCACACAGAGGTCCCTCACTCATCGTTCACTCACACAGAGCTCGTTCGCATAGCACTCACTCGCATCTCACTCACACAGAGCTCACTCACACAGAGCTCACTCACACAGAGCTCACTCACACGGAGCTCCCTCCCTCAGAGCTCACTCACACGGAGCTCACTCACACGGATCTTACTCACACAGAGCTCACTCACACAGAGCTCACTCACACGGAGCTCACTCACACAGAGCTCACTCACACGGAGGTCACTCACACAGAGCTCACTCACACGGATCTCACTCACACGGAGCTCACTCCCATGGAGGTCACTCACACATAGCTCACTCACACAGCGCTCACTCACACGGACCTCACTCACACAGAGCTCACTCACACATCGCTGACGCACACAGAGCTCCCTCGCAAAGCTCTCACTCACAAGGATCTCACTCACACATCGCTCACTCACATAGTGCGCACTCACACGAACCTTACTCACAGATCGTACACTCACACAGAGCTCACTCACTCAGAGCTCACTCACACGGAGCTCCCTCCCTCAGAGCTCACTCACATGGAGCTCACTCACACGGATCTCACTCACACGTAACTCACTCATATGGAGGTCACTCGCACGGAGCTCCCTCACTCAGAGCTCACTCACACAGATCTCACTCACACAGATCTCACTCACGCAGAGCTCACTCACTCGGATCTCACTCACACAGAGCTCACTCACACAGAGCTCACTCACACGGAGCTCACTCACACAGAGCTCACTCACACAGAGCTCACTCACACAGAGCTCACTCACACAGAGCTCATTCATAGAGAGCTCACTCACACAGAGCTCCCTCGCACGGAGCTCCCTCGCACGGATCTTACTCACACAGATCTCACTCACACAGAGCTCACTCACACTGAGCTCACTCACACGGGGCTCACTCACACGGCGCTCACTCACATACAGCTCACTCACACAGAGCTCACTCGCACAGCGCTCACTCACACAGAGCTCACTCACACAGAGCTCACTCACACAGAGCTCACTCACACAGAGCTCACTCACACAGAGCTCACTCACACAGAGCTCACTCACACGGATCTCACTCACGCAGAGCTCACTCACATGGAGGTCACTCACACAGAGCTCACTCACACAGCGCTGAATCACACGGAGCTCACTCACACGGGGCTCACTCACACGGCGCTCACTCACATACAGCTCACTCACACAGAGCTCACTCACACAGAGCTCACTCACACGGGGCTCACTCACACGGCGCTCACTCACATACAGCTCACTCACACAGAGCTCACTCACACAGAGCTCACTCACATAGAGCTCACTCACACGGAGCTCACTCACATAGAGCTCACTCACACGGATCTCACTCACACAGAGCTCACTCACACGGATCTCACTCACACGGATCTCACTCACACAGAGCTCACTCACAGAGCTCACTCACACGGAGCTCACTCACTAACAAGGAGGTCCCTCGCTCATCGTTCACTCACACAGAGCTCCCTCGCATAGCACTCACTCGCATCTCACTCACATGAAGATCCCTCGCACAGAGCTCACTCACACAGAGCTCACTCACACAGAGCTCACTCACACAGAGCTCACTCACACAGAGCTCACTCACACAGAGCTCACTCACACAGAACTCACTCACACGGAGCTCACTCACACAGAACTCACTCACACGGATCTCACTCACACAGAGCTCACTCACTCAGAGCTCACTCACACGGATCTCACTCACACAGAACTCACTCACACGGATCTCACTCACACAGAGCTCACTCACACAGAACTCACACACACAGAGCTCACTCACACAAAGCTCACTCATACTGACCAACCTCACATGGATGTCACTCACACAGAGCTCACTCACACAGGGCTCACTCACACAGAGCTCCCTCGCAAAGCGCTCACTCATAAGGATCTCACTCACACATCGCTCACTCACACAGAGCTCACTCACACAGAGCTCACTCACACAGAGCTCACTCACACAGAGTTCACTCACACAGAGCTCACTCACACAGAGCACACTCATACAAAGCTCACTCACATGGAGCTCACTCATACTGAGGTCACTCGCACGGAGCTCCCTCACTCAGAGCTCACTCAGACAGATTTCACGCACACAGACCTCACTCACACGGATCTCACTCACACGGATCTCACTCACACGGATCTCACTCACACGGATCTCACTCACACGGATCTCACTCACACAGAGCTCACTCACACGCACCTCACTCACACGGATCTCACTCACACAGAGCTCACTCACACGCACCTCACTCACACAGAACTCACTCGCACAGAGCTCACTCACACAGAGCTCACTCACACAGAGCTCACTCACACTGAGCTCACTCACACGGGGCTCACTCACACGGCGCTCACTCACATACAGCTCACTCACACGGAGCTCACTCATACTGACCAACCTCACATGGATGTCACTCACACAGAGCTCACTCACAAAGCGCTCACTCATAAGGATCTCACTCACACATCGCTCACTCACACAGAGCTCACTCACACAGAGCTCACTCACACAGAGCTCACTCACACAGAGCTCACTCACTCAGAGCTCACTCACACAGAGCTCACTCACACAGAGCACACTCATACAAAGCTCACTCACATGGAGCTCACTCATACTGAGGTCACTCGCACGGAGCTCCCTCACTCAGAGCTCACTCACACAGAGCACACTCATACAAAGCTCACTCACATGGAGCTCACTCATACTGAGGTCACTCGCACGGAGCTCCCTCACTCAGAGCTCACTCAGACAGATTTCACGCACACAGACCTCACTCACACGGATCTCACTCACACGGATCTCACTCACACGGATCTCACTCACACGGATCTCACTCACACGGATCTCACTCACACAGAGCTCACTCACACGGATCTCACTCACACGGATCTCACTCACACAGAGCTCACTCACACGCACCTCACTCACACGGATCTCACTCACACAGAGCTCACTCACACGCACCTCACTCACACAGAACTCACTCGCACAGAGCTCACTCACACAGAGCTCACTCACACAGAGCTCACTCACACTGAGCTCACTCACACGGGGCTCACTCACACGGCGCTCACTCACATACAGCTCACTCACACGGAGCTCACTCATACTGACCAACCTCACATGGATGTCACTCACACAGAGCTCACTCACAAAGCGCTCACTCATAAGGATCTCACTCACACATCGCTCACTCACACAGAGCTCACTCACACAGAGCTCACTCACACAGAGCTCACTCACACAGAGCTCACTCACTCAGAGCTCACTCACACAGAGCTCACTCACACAGAGCACACTCATACAAAGCTCACTCACATGGAGCTCACTCATACTGAGGTCACTCGCACGGAGCTCCCTCACTCAGAGCTCACTCAGACAGATTTCACGCACACAGACCTCACTCACACGGATCTCACTCACACGGATCTCACTCACACGGATCTCACTCACACGGATCTCACTCACACGGATCTCACTCACACGGATCTCACTCACACAGAGCTCACTCACACGGATCTCACTCACACGGATCTCACTCACACAGAGCTCACTCACACGCACCTCACTCACACGGATCTCACTCACACAGCGCTCAATCACACGGAGCTCACTCATATGGAGGTCACTCGCAAGGATCTCACTCACAGAAAGCTCACTCACATAGAGCTCACTCACACGGATCTCACTCACACGGATCTCACTCACACGGATCTCACTCACACGGATCTCACTCACACAGAGCTCACTCACACGGATCTCACTCACACGGATCTCACTCACACAGAGCTCACTCACACGCACCTCACTCACACGGATCTCACTCACACAGCGCTCAATCACACGGAGCTCACTCATATGGAGGTCACTCGCAAGGATCTCACTCACAGACAGCTCACTCACATAGAGCTCACTCACACAGAGGTCACTCACACAGAGCTCACTCACACATCGCTGACGCACACAGAGCTCCCTCGCAAAGCTCTCACTCATAAGGATCTCACTCACACATCGCTCACTCACATAGTGCGCACTCACACGAACCTCACTCACAGATCGTACACTCACACAGCGCTCACTCACACAGAGCTCACTCGCACAGAGCTCACTCACACAGAGCTCACTCACACAGAGCTCACTCACACAGAGCTCACTCACACAGAGGTCACTCACACAGAGCTCACTCACCGAGAGCTCACTCACATAGAGCTCACTCACACGGACGTCACTCACATGGATGTCACTCACACAGAGCTCACTCACACATCGCTGACTCACACAGAGCTCCCTCGCAAAGCGCTCACTCATAAGGATCTCACTCACACATCGCTCACTCACATAGTGCGCACTCACACGAACCTTACTCACAGATCGTACACTCACACAGCGCTCACTCACACCGAGCTCACTCACACAGAGCTCACTCACACGGATCTCACTCACACGGATCTCACTCACACGGATCTCACTCACACAGAGCTCACTCACACGCACCTCACTCACACAGAGCTCACTCAGAGACAGCTCACTCACACAGAGCTCACTCACACGCACCTCACTCACACAGAGCTCCCTCACAGGGATTTCACTCACACGGATCTCACTCACACAGAGCTCACTCACACAGAGCTCACTCACACGGAGCTCACTCGCACAGAGCTCACTCAAACAGAGCTCACTCACATAGAGCTCACTCACATAGTGCGCATGCACATTAACGTTACTCACAGATCATACACTCACACAGAGCTCACTCACACGGATCTTGCTCACACAGAGCTCACTCACACAGAGCTCACTCACATGGAGCTCACTCACACAGAGCTCACTCACATAGAGTTGACTCACACGGAGCTCACTCACAGAGCTCACTCACACAGACCTCACTCACACAGAGCTCACTCACACGGATCTTGCTCACACAGAGCTCACTCACACAGAGCTCACTCACACAGAGCTCACTCATTCAGAGCTCACTCACACAGACCTCACTCGCACAGAGCTCACCCCCACGGACCTCACTCACATGGAGCTCACTCACACAGAGCTCACTCCCACGGACCTCACTCACATGGAGCTCACTCGTACAGAGCACACTCGCTCAGAGCTCACTCGCTCGGAGTTCACTCACACGGAGCTCACTCACACAGAGGTTGCTCGCTCATCGTTCACTCACACAGAGCACCCTCGTATAGCACTCACTAGCATCTCACTCACATGGAGATCCCTCGCACAGCGCTAACTCGCACAGTGTTCACTCACACGGATCTCACTCACACGGATCTCACTCACACAGCGCTCACTCACACAGAGCTCACTCACACAGATCTCACTCACACAGAGCTCACTCACACGGAGCTCACTCATACTGAGGTCACTCGCACGGAGCTCCCTCACTCAGAGCTCACACACGGATTTCACTCACACAGAGCTCACTCACACGGATCTCACTCACATAGAGCTCACTCACACAGAGGTCACTCACACAGAGCTCACTCACACATCGCTGACGCACACAGAGCTCCCTCACAAAGCGCTCACTCATAAGAATCTCACTCCCACATCGCTCACTCACATAGTGCGCACTCACACGAACCTAACTCACAGATCGTACACTCACACAGAGCTCACTCACACGGAGCACACTCGCACAGAGCTCACTCACACAGAGCTCACTCACACGGAGCACACTCGCACGGATCTCACTCACACGTAACTCACTCATAAGGAGGTCACTCACAGAGAGCTCACTCACACAGAGATCACTCACACAGAGCTCACTCGCCCAGAGCTCACTCACAGGGAGCTCACTCACACAGAGCTCACTCACACAGAGCACACTCGCACAGAGCTCACTCGCACGGATCTCACTCACACGTAACTCACTCATAAGGAGGTCACTCACAGAGAGCTCACTCACACGGATCTCACTCACACGGAGCTCACTCCCATGGAGGTCACACACACAGAGCTCACTCACATAGAGCTCACTCACACGGACGTCACTCACATGGATGTCACTCACACAGAGCTCACTCACACATCGCTGACTCACACAGAGCTCCCTCACAAAGCGCTCACTCACAAGGATCTCACTCACACATCGCTCGCTCACATGGTGCGCACTCACACGAACCTTACTCACAGATCGTACACTCGCACAGAGCTCACTCACACGGAGCCCACTCACACAGAGCTCACTCACACGGAGCTCACTCACTCAGAGCTCACTCACACGGAGGTCACTCACACGGAGCTCACTCACACAGAGCTCACTCACACGGAGCTCACTCACACAGAGCTCACTCACACAGAGCTCACTCACACGGAGCTCACTCACACAGAGCTCACTCACACAGAGCTCACTCACACGGAGCTCACTCACACAGAGCTCACTCACACAGAGCTCACTCACACAGAACTCACTCACACAGCGCTCGCTGACGGAGCTCACTCACACAGAGCTCACTCACACGGAGCTCCCTCATTCAGAGCTCACTCACACAGAGCTCACTCCCACAGACCTCACTCATTCAGAGATCACTCACACAGAGGTCACTCACACAGCGCTCACTCACATAGAGCTCACTCACAGAGACCTCACTCACACGGATCTCACTCACACGCAACTCACTCATAAGGAGGTCACTCGCACGGAGCTCCCTCACTCAGAGCTCACTCACACAGATCTCACTCACACAGATCTCACTCACGCAGAGCTCACTCACTCGGATCTCACTCACACAGAGCTCACTCACAAGCACCTCACTCACACAGAGCTCACCCACAGGGACCTCACTCACATGGATGTCACTCACACAGAGCTCACTCACACATCGCTGACGCACACAGAGCTCCCTCGCAAAGCTCTCACTCACAAGGATCTCACTCACACATCGCTCGCTCACATAGTGCGCACTCACACGAACCTTACTCACAGATCATACACTCGCACAGAGCTCACTCACACGGAGCTCACTCACACGGATCTCACTCACACGGAGCTCACTCACACGGAGCTCACTCACATAGAGGTCACTCACACAGAGCTCACTCACACAGAGCTCACTCACACAGACCTCACTCACACAGAGCTCACTCACACAGAGCTCACTCACACAGAGCTCACTCACACAGAGGTCACTCACACAGAGCTCACTCGCACAGAGCTCACTCGCACGGACCTCACTCACATGGAGCTCACTCACACGGATCTCACTCACACGGAGCTCACTCATACTGAGGTCACTCGCACGGAACTCCCTCACTCGGAGCTCACTCACACAGATCTCACTCACACAGAGCTCACTCACACAGAGCTCACTCGCACAGAGCTCACTCGCACAGAGCTCACTCACACAGAGCTCACTCACACAGAGCTCACTCACACAGCGCTCACTCACACAGAGGTCACTCACACAGAGCTCACTCACACAGAGCTCACTCACACAGAGCTCACTCACACAGAGCTCACTCGCACAGAGCTCACTCGCACAGAGCTCACTCCCACGGACCTCACTCACATGGAGCTCACTCACACAGAGCTCACTCACACGGAGCTCACTCGTACAGAGATCACTCACACGGAGCTCACTCAGACGGAGATCACTCACAAAGTGCTCACTCACACAGAGCTCACTCACACGTACCTCACTCACAGAGCTCGCTCACAGGGATTTCACTCACACGGAGCTCACTCATAAGGAGGTCACTCACACAGAGCACACTCACACGGAGCTCACTCACACAGAGCTCACTCACACAGAGCTCACTCACACAGAGCTCACTCACACAGAGCTCACTCACACGGAGCTCACTCACACAGCGCTCACTCACACGGACCTCACTCACACATAGGTCACTCACACAGAGCTCACTCACATACAGCTCACTCACACAGAGCTCACTCACACAGAGCTCACTCACACTGAGCTCACTCACACGGACCTCACTCACATGGATGTCACTCACATGGAGGTCACTCACACATCGCTGACACACACAGAGCTTCCTCGCAGAGCTCTCACTCATAAGGATCTCACTCACACATCGCTCACTCACATAGTGCGCACTCACACGAACCTTACTCACAGATCGTACACTCACACAGAGCTCACTCACACGGAGGTCACTCACACAGAGCTCCCTCACACAGAGCTCACTCACACGGATCTCACTCACACGGAACTCACTCACACGGATCTCACTCACACGGAACTCACTCACACGGAGCTCACTCACACGGAGCTCACTCACACAGAGCTCACTCACACAGAACTCACTCACACGGAACTCACTCACACGGAGCTCACTCACACGGAACTCACTCACACGGAACTCACTCATATGGAGGTCACAAGGACGGAGTTCCCTCACTCAGAGCTCACTCACACGGTGCTCACTCACACGGAGGTCACTCACACAGAGCTCACTCACACGGAGCTCACTCACACAGAGCTCACTCACACGGAACTCACTCACACGGAGCTCACTCACACAGAGCTCCCTCATTCAGAGCTCACTCACACAGAGCTCACTCGCACAGAGCTCACTCACACAGAGCTCACTCGAACAGAGCTCACTCACACAGAGCTCACTCACACGGAGCTCACTCACACAGAGCTCACTCACACAGCGCACACTCGCACAGAGCTCACTCACATAGAGCTCACTCGCACAGAGGTCACTCGCACAGAGGTCACTCACACAGAGCTCACTCGAACAGAGCTCACTCACACAGCGCACACTCGCACAGAGCTCACTCACATAGAGCTCACTCGCACAGAGGTCACTCGCACAGAGGTCACTCACACAGAGCTCACTCGCACAGAGCTCACTCACACAGAGCTCACTCACACAGAGCTCACTCACATAGAGCTCACTCACACAGAGCTCCCTCATTCAGAGCTCACTCACACAGAGCTCACTCATTCAAAGCTCACTCACACAGAGCTCACTCACATAGAGCTCACTCACACAGAGCTCACTCACACAGCGCTCACTCACACAGAGCTCACTCGCACAGAGCTCACTCGCACAGAGCTCACTCACACAGCGCTCACTCACATAGAGCTCACTCACACAGAGCTCACTCGCACAGAGCTCACTCACACAGAGCTCACTCACACAGAGCTCACTCACATAGAGCTCACTAACACAGAGCTCCCTCATTCAGAGCTCACTCACACAGAGCTCACTCATTCAAAGCTCACTCACACAGCGCACACTCACACAGAGCTCACTCACACAGAGCTCACTCGCACAGAGCTCACTCACGCAGATTTCACTCACACAGAGCTCACTCACACAGCGCTCACTCGCATAAAGCTCACTCACACAGCGCTCACTCACACAGCGCTCACTCACACAGAACTCACTCACACGGACTCACTCACACGGATCTCACTCACACAGAGCTCACTCACACAGTGCTCACTCACACGGAGCTCACTCACACGGACTCACTCACACGGATCTCACTCACACAGAGCTCCCTCATTCAGAGCTCACTCACACAGCGTTCACTAACACAGAGCTCACATGCAAAGCGCTCACTCACACGGAGCTGACTCACACAGAGCTCCCTCGCAAAGCGCTCACTCACAAGGATCTCACTCACACATCGCTCACTCACATAGTGCGCACTCACACGAACCTTACTCACAGATCGTACACTCGCACAGAGCTCACTCACACAGAGCTCACTCACACAGAGGTCACTCAAACAGAGGTCACTCACACAGAGCTCACTCACATAGAGCTCACTCGCACAGAGCTCACTCACACAGCGGTCACTCACATGGATCTCACTCACACGGATCTCACTCACACAGCGCTCACTCACACAGAGCTCACTCACACAGAGCTCACTCACACAGAGCTCACTCAGACGGAGCTCACTCAGACGGAGCTCACTCACACAGCGCTCACTCACACAGAGCTCACTCACACAGCGCACACTCGCACAGAGCTCACTCACACAGAGCTCACTCACACAGAGCTCACTCACACGGAGCTCACTCACACAGAACTCACTCACAGAGGTCCCTCGCTCATCGTTCACTCACACAGAGCTCACTCACAGAGCTCACTCACGCAGAGCTCACTCACACGGAGCTCACTCGCACGGAGCTCACTCACACAGAACTCACTCACAGAGGTCCCTCGCTCATCGTTCACTCACACAGAGCTCACTCACAGAGCTCACTCACGCAGAGCTCACTCACACAGAGATCACTCATACGGACCTCACTCACATGGATGTCACTCACACAGAGCTCACTCACACATCGCTGACACACACAGAGCTCCCTCGCAAAGCGCTCACTCATAAGGATCTCACTCACACATCGCTCACTCACATAGTGCGCACTCACACGAACCTTACTCACAGATCGTACACTCACACAGCGCTCACTCACACAGAGCTCACTCACACGGAGACACTCACACGGATCTCACTCACACGGAACTCACTCACACGGAACTCACTCATATGGAGGTCACTCGCACGGAGCTCCCTCACTCAGAGCTCACTCACATGGATCTCACTCACACAGATCTCACTCACAGAGCTCACTCACTCAGAGCTCACACAGAGCTCACTCACACAGAGCTCACTCACACGGAGCTCACTCACACGGAGCTCACTCCCATGGAGGTCACACACACAGAGCTCACTCACAAGCACCTCACTCACATGGAGCTCACTCACACGGACATCACTCACATGGATGTCACTCGCACAGAGTTCACTCACACAGAGCTCACAAACACAGAGCTCACTCACACATAGCTCACTCGCACAGAGCTCACAAACACAGAGCTCACTCACATAGAGCTCACTCACACGGAGCTCACTCACACAGCGGTCACTCACACAGAGGTCACTCACACGGAGCTCACTCACACGGAGCTCACTCGCACAGAGCTCACTCACACGGAGCTCACTCGCACAGAGCTCACTCACACGGAGCTCACTCGCACAGAGCTCACTCACATGGATCTCACTCACACGGATCTCACTCACACAGCGCTCACTCACATGGATCTCACTCACACGGATCTCACTCACACAGCGCTCACTCACACAGAGCTCACTCACACAGAGCTCACTCACACGGAGCTCACTCGCACAGAGCTCACTCACACAGAGCTCACTCACACAGAGCTCACTCACACAGAGCTCACTCACACGGAGCTCACTCAGACGGAGCTCACTCACACGGATCTCACTCACACAGAGCTCACTCATTCAGAGCTCACTCACACAGCGCACACTCGCACAGAGCTCACTCACACAGAGCTCACTCACACAGAGCTCACTCACACAGAGCTCACTCACACAGAGGTCACTCACACATAGCTCACTCGCACAGAGCTCACAAACACAGAGCTCACTCACATAGAGCTCACTCACACAGCGGTCACTCACACAGAGGTCACTCACACGGAGCTCACTCACACGGAGCTCACTCGCACAGAGCTCACTCACACGGAGCTCACTCGCACAGAGCTCACTCACATGGATCTCACTCACACGGATCTCACTCACACAGCGCTCACTCACATGGATCTCACTCACACGGATCTCACTCACACAGCGCTCACTCACACAGAGCTCACTCACACAGAGCTCACTCACTCAGAGCTCACTCACACGGAGCTCACCCACACAGAACTCACTCACAGAGGTCCCTCGCTCATCGTTCACTCACACAGAGCTCACTCACACAGAGCTCACTCACGCGGAGCTCACTCACACGGATCTCACTCACACATAGCTCACTCACACAGCGCTCACTCACACAGAGCTCACTCACAGACAGCTCACTCAGACAGAGCTCACTCAAACGGATCTCACTCACACATGGTTCACACACACAGAGCTCACTCACACAGAGCTCACTCACACAGCGCTCACTCACACAGAGCTCACTCACACAGAGCTCACTCACACAGAGCTCACTCACATGTCGCTCACTCGCACAGAGCTCACTCACACAGACCTCACTCACACAGAGCTCACTCACACAGAGCTCACTCACACGGAGCTCACTCACACGGAGCTCACTCACACAGAGCTCACTCACACAGACCTCACTCACACGGAGCTCACTCACACGGAGCTCACTCACACAGAGCTCACTCACACGGAGTTCCCTCACTCAGAGCTCACTCACACGGTGCTCACTCACACGGAGGTCACTCACACAGAGCTCACTCACACAGAGCTCACCCACACGGATCTCACTCACGCAGAGCTCACTCACATGGATCTCACTCACACAGAGCTCACTCACACAGAGTTCACTCCCATGGAGGTCACTCACACAGAGCTCACTCACACGGAGCTCACTCACACAGCGCTCACTCACACAGAGCTCACTCACACAGCGCTCACTCACACAGAGCTCACTCACACGGATCTCACTCACACGTACCTCACTCACACGGAGCTCACTCACACGGACCTCACTCACATGGATGTCACTCACAGAGCTCACTCACACATCGCTGACTCACACAGAGCTCCCTCGCAAAGCGCTCACTCACAAGGATCTCACTCACACATCGCTCACTCACATAGTGCGCACTCACACGAACCTTACTCACAGATCGTACACTCGCACAGGGCTCACTCACACAGAGCTCACTCACACAGATCTCACTCACATAGAGCTCACTCGACAGAGCTCACTCACACAGAGGTCACTCACACAGAGCTCACTCACATAGAGCTCACTCGCACAGAGCTCACTCACACAGAGGTCACTCACACAGAGCTCACTCGCATAAAGCTCACTCGCACAGAGCTCACTCACACAGAGCTCACTCACACAGCGCCCACTCACACAGAGCTCCCTCATTCAGAGCTCAATCACACAGTGCTCACTCATTCAGAGCTCACTCACATAGCGCACACTCGCACAGAGCTCACTCACATAGAGCTCACTCGCACAGAGCTCACTCACACAGAGGTCACTCACACAGAGCTCACTCACACAGCGCTCACTCACACAGAGCTCACTCGCATAAAGCTCACTCGTACAGAGCTCACTCACACAGAGCTCACTCACTCAAAACTCACTCGCATAAAGCTCACTCACACAGAGCTCACACACACGGAGGTCACTGACACAGAGCTCCCTCACTCAGAGTTCACTCACACAGAGCTCACTCATTCAGAGCTCACTCACACAGAGCTCACTCGCACAGAGCTCATTAACACGGTGATCACTCGCACAGATCTTACTCACACAGAGCTCCCTCATTCAGAGCTCACTCACACAGCGCACACTCGCACAGAGCTCTCACATAGAGCTCACTCACACAGAGCTCACTCACATAGAGCTCACTCACACAGAGCTCACTCGCATAAAACTCACTCGCACAGAGCTCACTCACACAGAGAACACTCACACAGAGCTCACTCACAAACCGCTCACTCACATAGAGATCACTCACACAGAGCTCACTCACACAGAGCTCACTCGCATAAAGCTCACTCGCACAGAGCTCACTCAAACAGAGCTCACTCACACAGAGCTCACTCACATGGAGCTCACTCGCACGGAGCTCACTCACACAGAGCTCACTCACCGAGAGCTCACTCACACAGCGCTCACTCACACGGACCTCACTCACATGGAGGTCACTCACACAGAGCTCACTCACACAACGCTGACGCACACAGAGCTCCCTCGCAAAGCTCTCACTCATAAGGATCTCACTCACACATCGCTCACTCACATAGTGCGCACTCACACGAACCTTACTCACAGATCATACACTTGCACAGAGCTCACTCACACCGAGCTCACTCACACAGCGCTCACTCACATACAGCTCACTCACACGGAGCTCACTCACACAGCGCTCACTCACATACAGCTCACTCACACGGAGCTCACTCACACAGCGCTCACTCGCACAGAGCTCACTCACACGGATCTCACTCACGCAGAGCTCACTCACACGGAGGTCACTCGCACAGAGCTCACTCACACGGATCTCACTCACGCAGAGCTCACTCACACGGAGGTCACTCACACAGAGCTCACTCACACAGAGCTCACTCACACGGAGCTAACTCACACGGATCTCACTCACACGGAACTCACTCATAAGGAGGTCACTCGCACGGAGCTCCCTCACTCAGAGCTCACTCACATGGATCTCACTCACACAGAGCTCACTCACACGGATCTCACTCACACGGATCTCACTCACACCTCGCTGACGCACACAGAGCTCACTCGCAAAGCTCTCACTCATAAGGATCTCACTCACATCGCTCACTCACATAGTGCGCACTCACACGAAACTTACTCACAGATCATACACTCGCACAGAGCTCACTCACTCAGAGCTCACTCACACAGAGCTCACTCACTCAGAGCTCACTCACACGGTGCTCACTCACACGGAGGTCACTCACACAGAGCTCACTCACACAGAGCTCACTCACACGGAGCTCACTCACACGGATCTCACTCACACGGATCTCACTCACACAGAGCTCACTCACACGGAGCTCACTCACACGGATCTCACTCACACAGAGCTCACTCACACAGAGCTCACTCACTCAGAGCTCACTCACACGGTGCTCACTCACACGGAGGTCACTCACACAGAGCTCACTCACACAGAGCTCACTCACACGGTGCTCACTCACACGGAGGTCACTCACACAGAGCTCACTCACACAGAGCTCACTCACACGGATCTCACTCACACGGAGCTCACTCACACGGACCTCACTCACATGGAGGTCACTCACACAGAGCTCACTCACACATCGCTGACGCACACAGAGCTCACTCACACATTGCTGACTCACACAGAGCTCCCTCGCAAAGCTCTCACTCATAAGGATCTCACTCACACATCGCTCACTCACATAGTGCGCACTCACACGAACCTTACTCACACATCATACACTCGCACAGAGCTCACTCACACAGAGCTCACTCGCACAGAGCTCACTCACACGGAGGTCACTCACACAGAGCTCACTCACAGAGAGCTCACTCACACGGAGCACACTCGCACAGAGCTCACTCACACAGAGCTAACTCACACGGATCTCACTCACACGGAGCTCACTCATAAGGAGGTCACTCGCACGGAGCTCCCTCACTCAGAGCTCACTCACATGGATCTCACTCACACAGAGCTCACTCACACGGATCTCACTCACACGGAGCTCACTCCCATGGAGGTCACACACACAGAGCTCACTCACACGGATCTCACTCACACGGAGCTCACTCCCATGGAGGTCACACACACAGAGCTCACTCACAAGCACCTCACTCACAAAGAGCTCACTCACACGGATCTCACTCACACGGAGCTCACTCCCATAGAGGTCACTCACACAGAGCTCACTCACATAGAGCTCACTCGACAGAGCTCACTCACACAGAGGTCACTCACACAGCGCTCACTCACAAAGCGCTCACTCACAAAGCGCTCACTCACATAGAGCTCACTCACATAAAGCTCACTCGCATAAAGCTCACTCGCACAGAGCTCACTCACACAGAGCTCACTCGCATAAAGCTCACTCGCACAGAGCTCACTCACACAGAGCTCACTCACACAGAGCTCACTCACATGGAGCTCACTCACACGGATCTCACTCACACAGAGCTCCCTCATTCAGAGCTCACTCACACAGAGCTCACTCATTAAGAGCTCACTCACATAGCGCACACTCGCACAGAGCTCACTCACATAGAGCTCACTTGCACAGAGCTCACTCACATAGAGCTCACTCGCACAGAGCTCACTCACACAGAGCTCACTCGCACAGAGCTCACTCACACAGAGCTCACTCACACAGAGCTCACTCACTCAGAGCTCACTCACATAAAGCTCACTCGCACAGAGCTCGCTCACACAGAGCTCACTCACACAGCGCTCACTCACCGAGAGCTCACTCACACAGCGCTCACTCATACGGACCTCACTCACATGGAGGTCACTCACACAGAGCTCACTCACACATCGCTGACGCACACAGAGCTCCCTCGCAAAGCTCTCACTCATAAGGATCTCACTCACACATCGCTCACTCACATAGTGCGCACTCACACGAACCTTACTCACAGATCGTACACTCACACAGAGCTCACTCACACGGAGCTCACTCATGCAGAGCTCACTCACACGGAGGTCACTCACACAGAGCTCACTCACAGAGAGCTCACTCACACGGAGCACACTCACACGGAGCTCACTCACACGGAGCTAACTCACACGGATCTCACTCACACGGAGCTCACTCATAAGGAGGTCACTCGCACGTAGCTCCCTCACTCAGAGCTCACTCACATGGATCTCACTCACACAGAGCTCACTCACACGGATCTCACTCACACGTATCTCACTCACACGGAGCTCACCCCCATGGAGGTCACTCACACAGAGCTCACTCACATAGAGCACACTCGCATAAAGCTCACTCACAAAGAGCTCACTCACACAGAGCTCACTCACTCAGAGCTCACTCACATAAAGCTCACTCGCACAGAGCTCACTCATACAGAGCTCACTCACACTGAGCTCACTCGCACAGAGCTCACTCGCACAGCGCTCACTCACCGAGAGCTCACTCACCGAGAGCTCACTCACACAGCGCTCACTCACACGGACCTCACTCACATAGAGCTCACTCACACAGAGGTCACTCACACAGAGCTCACTCACACATCGCTGACGCACACAGAGCTCCCTCGCAAAGCTCTCACTCATAAGGATCTCACTCACACATCGCTCACTCACATAGTGCGCACTCACACGAACCTTACTCACAGATCATACACTCGCACAGAGCTCACTCACACGGAGCTCACTCACACGGAGCTCACTCACACAGAGCTCACTCACACGGAGCTCACTCACACAGAGCTCACTCACACAGAGCTCACTCACACGGAGCTCACTCACACGGAGCTCACTCACACAGAGCTCACTCACACGGGGCTCACTCACACAGAGCTCACTCACACGGAGCTCACTCACACGGAGCTCACTCACACAGAGCTCACTCACACAGAGCTCACTCACACAGAGCTCACTCACACAGAGCTCACTCACAATCACCTCACTCACAAAGAGCTCACTCACACGGATCTCACTCACACAGAGCTCACTCACACAGAGCTCACTCACATAAGCTCACTCACATAAAGCTCACTCGCACAGAGCTCACTCACACAGAGCTCACTCACTCAGAGCTCACTCACATAAAGCTCACTCGCACAGAGCTCACTCACACAGAGCTCACTCACACTGAGCTCACTCGCACAGAGCTCACTCACACAGCGCTCACTCACCGAGAGCTCACTCACCGAGAGCTCACTCACACAGCGCTCACTCACACGGACCTCACTCACACAGAGCTCACTCACACATCGCTGACGCACACAGAGCTCCCTCGCAAAGCTCTCACTCATAAGGATCTCACTCACACATCGCTCACTCACATAGTGCGCACTCACACGAACCTTACTCACACATCATACACTCGCACAGAGCTCACTCACACAGAGCTCACTCGCACAGAGCTCACTCACACGGATCTCACTCACGCGGATCTCACTCACACGGAGCTCACTCACACGGAGGTCACTCACACAGAGCTCACTCACAGAGAGCTCACTCACATGAATCTCACTCACACAGAGCTCACTCACAAGCACCTCACTCACACGGAGCTCACTCCCATAGAGCTCACTCGACAGAGCTCACTCACACAGAGCTCACTCACACACAGCTCACTCACTCAGAGCTCACTCACATAAAGCTCACTCGCAAAGAGCTCACTCACAGAGAGCTCACTCACACAGAGCTCACTCGCACAGAGCTCACTCGACAGAGCTCACTCACACAGCGCTCACTCACAAAGCGCTTTCTCACATAGAGCTCACTCACACAGAGCTCACTCACACAGAGCTCACTCACATGGAGCTCACTCGCACGGAGCTCACTCACACAGAGCTCACTCACACAGAGCTCACTCACACAGAGCTCACTCACACAGAGCTCACTCACACGGAGCTCACTCACACAGAGCTCACTCACACAGTGCTCACTCACATGGAGCTCACTCACACGGATCTCACTCACACTGAGCTCCCTCATTCAGAGCTCACTCACACAGAGCTCACTCATTAAGAGCTCACTCACATAGCGCACACTCGCACAGAGCTCACTCACATAGAGCTCACTCGCACAGAGCTCACTCACATAGAGCTCACTCGCACAGAGCTCACTCACATAGAGCTCACTCGCACAGAGCTCACTCACATAGAGCTCACTCACACAGAGCTCACTCGCATAAAGCTCACTCGCACAGAGCTCACTCACACAGAGTTCACTCACTCAGAGCTCACTCACATAAAGCTCACTCGCACAGAGCTCACTCACACAGAGCTCACTCGCACAGAGCTCACTCACACAGCGCTCCCTCACAGGGATCTCACTCAGACAGAGCTCACTCACACGGACCTCACTCACACGGACATCACTCACATGGATGTCACTCACACAGAGCTCACTCACACATCGCTGACGCACACAGAGCTCCCTCGCAAAGCTCTCACTCATAAGGATCTCACTCACACATCGCTCACTCACATAGTGCGCACTCACACGAACCTTACTCACACATCATACACTTGCACAGAGCTCACTCACACAGAGCTCACTCACACGGAGCTCACTCGCACAGAGCTCACTCACACGGAGCTCACTCACACGGAGCTCACTCACACAGAGCTCACTCACACGGAGGTCACTCACACAGAGCTCACTCATAGAGAGCTCACTCACACGGAGCACACTCGCACAGAGCTCACTCACACATAGGTCACTCACACAGAGCTCACTCACATAGAGCTCACTCGCACAGAGCTCACTCACTCAGAGCTCACTCGCACAGAGCTCACTCACATAGAGCTCACTCACACAGAGCTCACTCACACAGAGCTCACTCACATAGAGCTCACTCACACAGAGCTCACTCACACAGAGCTCACTCACACATAGGTCACTCACACAGAGCTCACTCACATAGAGCTCACTCGCACAGAGCTCACTCACTCAGAGCTCACTCACATGGATCTCACTCACACGGAGCTCACTCACACAGAGCTCACTCGCACAGAGCTCACTCACTCAGAGCTCACTCACATGGATCTCACTCACAAAGAGCTCACTCACACGGATCTCACTCACACGGAGCTCACTCCCATAGAGGTCACTCACACAGAGCTCACTCACATAGAGGTCACTCGCATAAAGCTCACTCGTACAGAGCTCACTCACACAGAGCTCACTCACTCAGAGCTCACTCACATAAAGCTCACTCGCACAGAGCTCACTCACACAGAGCTCACTCACACTTAGCTCACTCGCACAGAGCTCACTTACACAGCGCTCACTCACCGAGAGCTCACTCACCGAGAGCTCACTCACACAGCGCTCACTCACACGGACCTCACTCACATGGAGGTCACTCACACAGAGCTCACTCACACATCGCTGACGCACACAGAGCTCCCTCGCAAAGCTCTCACTCATAAGGATCTCACTCACACATCGCTCACTCACATAGTGCGCACTCACACGAACCTTACTCACAGATCGTACACTCGCACAGAGCTCACTCACACGGAGCTCACTCACACGGATCTCACTCACGCAGAGCTCACTCACACGGCGGTCACTCACACAGAGCTCACTCACAGAGAGCTCACTCACACGGAGCACACTCGCACAGAGCTCACTCACACGGAGCTAACTCACACGGATCTCACTCACACAGAGCTCACTCCCATAGAGGTCACTCACACAGAGCTCACTCACATAGAGCTCACTCGACAGAGCTCACTCACACAGAGGTCACTCACACAGAGCTCACTCACATAGAGCTCACTCGCACAGAGCTCACTCACACGGAGCTCACTCACATAGAGCTCACTCACACAGAGCTCACTCACACAGAGCTCACTCACATAGAGCTCACTCGCACAGAGCTCACTCACACAGAGCTCACTCACACAGAGCTCACTCACACGGAGCTCACTCACACGGAGCTCACTCACACGGAGCTCACTCACACAGAGCTCACTCACACAGAGCTCACTCATTAAGAGCACACTGACATAGCGCACACTCACACAGAGCTCACTCACACGGATCTCACTCACGCAGAGCTCACTCACATGGAGGTCACTCACACAGAGCTCACTCACACATCGCTGACGCACACAGAGCTCCCTCGCAAAGCTCTCACTCATAAGGATCTCACTCACACATCGCTCACTCACATAGTGCGCACTCACACGAACCTTACTCACAGATCATACACTCACACAGCGCTCACTCACACGGAGCTCACTCACACAGAGCTCACTCACACAGAGCTCACTCGCATAAAGCTCACTCGCACAGAGCTCACTCGCACAGAGCTCACTCACACAGACCTCACTCACACAGAGCTCACTCACACGGATCTCACTCACGCAGAGCTCACTCACACGGAGGTCACTCACACGGAGGTCACTCACACAGAGCTCACTCACGCAGAGCTCACTCACACAGACCTCACTCACACAGAGCTCACTCACACGGATCTCACTCACGCAGAGCTCACTCACATGGAGGTCACTCACACAGAGCTCACTCACACATCGCTGACGCACACAGAGCTCCCTCGCAAAGCTCTCACTCATAAGGATCTCACTCACACATCGCTCACTCACATAGTGCGCACTCACACGAACCTTACTCACAGATCATACACTTGCACAGAGCTCACTCACACAGAGCTCACTCACACAGCGCTCACTCACACAGAGCTCACTCACACGGAGCTCACTCACACAGAGCTCCCTCACACAGAGCTCACTCACATACAGCACACTCACACAGAGCTCACTCACACGGAGCTCACTCACTCAGAGCTCACTCACACAGAGGTCCCTCACTCAGAGCTCACTCACACGGAGCTCACTCGCACAGAGCTCACTCACACAGAGCTCACTCACACGGAGCTCACTCGCACAGAGCTCACTCACACAGAGCTAACTCACACGGATCTCACTCACACGGAGCTCACTCATAAGGAGGTCACTCGCACGGAGCTCCCTCACTCAGAGCTCACTCACATGGATCTCACTCACATGGATCTCACTCACACAGAGCTCACTCACACAGCGCTCACTCACACAGACCTCACTCGCACAGAGCTCACTCACACAGAGCTCACTCACATGGAGCTCACTCACACGGATCTCACTCACACAGAGCTCACTCACACGGAGCTCACTCACACGGATCTCACTCACACAGCGCTCACTCACACGGAGCTCCCTCATTCAGAGCTCACTCACACAGAGCTCACTCACACGGAGCTCACTCACACAGAGCTCACTCACACGGATCTCACTCACACAGAGCTCACTCACACAGAGCTCACTCACACGGAGCTCACTCGCACAGAGCTCACTCACACAGAGCTCACTCACACGGATCTCACTCACACGGAGCTCACTCATAAGGAGGTCACTCGCACGGAGCTCCCTCACTCAGAGCTCACTCACATGGATCTCACTCACATGGATCTCACTCACACAGAGCTCACTCACACAGCGCTCACTCACACAGACCTCACTCGCACAGAGCTCACTCACACGGAGCTCACTCACACAGAGCTCACTCACACAGAGCTCACTCACACGGAGCTCACTCACACGGAGCTCACTCACACGGATCTCACTCACACAGAGCTCACTCACATGGAGCTCACTCACACGGATCTCACTCACACAGAGCTCACTCACACGGAGCTCCCTCATTCAGAGCTCACTCACACGGAGCTCCCTCATTCAGAGCTCACTCACACAGAGCTCACTCACATAGAGCTCACTCACACAGAGCTCACTCACACAGAGCTCACTCACACAGAGCTCACTCACACAGAGCTCACTCACACGGAGCTCACTCACACAGAGCTCACTCACACGGAGCTCACTCACACAGAGCTCACTCACACGGAGCTCACTCACACAGAGCTCACTCACACAGAGCTCACTCACACAGAGCTCACTCGCATAAAGCTCACTCGCACGGAGCTCACTCACACAGAGCTCACTCGCACAGAGCTCACTCGCACAGAGCTCACTCACTCAGAGCTCACTCACACAGAGCTCACTCACACGGAGCTCACTCACACAGAGCTCACTCACACAGAGCTCACTCACACGGAGCACACTCACACAGACCTCACTCACACAGAGCTCACTCGCACAGAGCTCACTCACTCAGAGCTCACTCACACAGACCTCACTCACACAGAGCTCACTCGCACAGAGCTCACTCACTCAGAGCTCACTCACATGGATCTCACTCACAAAGAGCTCACTCACACGGATCTCACTCACACGGAGCTCACTCCCATAGAGGTCACTCACACAGAGCTCACTCACATAGAGGTCACTCGCATAAAGCTCACTCGTACAGAGCTCACTCACACAGAGCTCACTCACTCAGAGCTCACTCACATAAAGCTCACTCGCACAGAGCTCACTCACACAGAGCTCACTCACACTTAGCTCACTCGCACGGAGCTCACTCACACAGAGCTCACTCACACAGCGCTCACTCACCGAGAGCTCACTCACCGAGAGCTCACTCACACAGCGCTCACTCACACGGGCCTCACTCACATGGAGGTCACTCACACAGAGCTCACTCACACATCGCTGACGCACACAGAGCTCCCTCGCAAAGCTCTCACTCATAAGGATCTCACTCACACATCGCTCACTCACATAGTGCGCACTCACACGAACCTTACTCACAGATCATACACTCACACAGAGCTCACTCACACCGAGCTCACTCACACGGATCTCACTCACGCAGAGCTCACTCACACGGCGGTCACTCACACAGAGCTCACTCACAGAGAGCTCACTCACACGGAGCACACTCGCACAGAGCTCACTCACACGGAGCTAACTCACACGGATCTCACTCACACAGAGCTCACTCCCATAGAGGTCACTCACACAGAGCTCACTCACATAGAGCTCACTCGACAGAGCTCACTCACACAGAGGTCACTCACACAGAGCTCACTCACATAGAGCTCACTCGCACAGAGCTCACTCACACGGAGCTCACTCACATAGAGCTCACTCACACAGAGCTCACTCACACAGAGCTCACTCACATAGAGCTCACTCGCACAGAGCTCACTCACACAGAGCTCACTCACATAGAGCTCACTCGCACAGAGCTCACTCACACGGAGCTCACTCACATAGAGCTCACTCGCACAGAGCTCACTCACACGGAGCTCACTCACACAGAGCTCACTCACACAGCGCACACTCGCACAGAGCTCACTCACATAGAGCTCACTCGCACAGAGCTCACTCACACATAGGTCACTCACACAGAGCTCACTCACATAGAGCTCACTCGCACAGAGCTCACTCACACAGAGCTCACTCACACAGAGCTCACTCACACGGAGCTCACTCACACGGAGCTCACTCACACGGAGCTCACTCACACAGAGCTCACTCACACAGAGCTCACTCATTAAGAGCACACTGACATAGCGCACACTCGCACAGAGCTCACTCACATAGAGCTCACTCGCACAGAGCTCACTCACACATAGGTCACTCACACAGAGCTCACTCACACAGAGCTCACTCACACAGAGCTCACTCGCATAAAGCTCACTCGCACAGAGCTCACTCGCACAGAGCTCACTCACACAGACCTCACTCACACAGAGCTCACTCACACGGATCTCACTCACGCAGAGCTCACTCACACGGAGGTCACTCACACGGAGGTCACTCACACAGAGCTCACTCACGCAGAGCTCACTCACACAGACCTCACTCACACAGAGCTCACTCACACGGATCTCACTCACGCAGAGCTCACTCACATGGAGGTCACTCACACAGAGCTCACACACATCGCTGACGCACACAGAGCTCCCTCGCAAAGCTCTCACTCATAAGGATCTCACTCACACATCGCTCACTCACATAGTGCGCACTCACACGAACCTTACTCACAGATCGTACACTTGCACAGAGCTCACTCACACAGAGCTCACTCACACGGAGACACTCACACGGATCTCACTCACACAGAGCTCACTCACATACAGCACACTCACACAGATCTCACTCACACGGAGCTCCCTCACACAGCGCACACTCACACAGAGCTCACTCACACGGAGGTCCCTCACTCAGAGCTCACTCACACGGAGGTCACTCACACAGCGCTCACTCACACGGAGCACACTCGCACAGAGCTCACTAACACGGAGCTAACTCACACGGATCTCACTCACACGGAGCTCACTCATAAGGAGGTCACTCGCACGGAGCTCCCTCACTCAGAGCTCACTCACATGGATCTCACTCACACAGAGCTCACTCGCACAGAGCTCACTCGCATAAAGCTCACTCGCACAGAGCTCACTCACACAGCGCTCACTCACACAGAGCTCACTCACATGGAGCTCACTCACACGGATCTCACTCACACAGAGCTCACTCACATGGAGCTCACTCACACGGATCTCACTCACACGGAGCTCACTCACATAGCGCACACTCGCACAGAGCTCGATCACATAGAGCTCACTCGCACAGAGCTCACTCACACGGAGCTCACTCACACAGAGCTCACTCACACAGAGCTCACTCACACAGAGCTCACTCACACAGAGCTCACTCGCATAAAGCTCACTCGCACAGAGCTCACTCACACAGAGCTCACTCGCACAGAGCTCACTCGCATAAAGCTCACTCGCACAGAGCTCACTCACACAGAGCTCACTCGCATAAAGCTCACTCGCACAGAGCTCACTCACACAGAGCTCACTCACACAGAGCTCACTCACACAGAGCTCACTCACACAGAGCTCACTCACACAGAGCTCACTCACACAGCGCTCACTCGCACAGAGCTCACTCACACGGAGCTCATTCACACGGAGCTCACACACACGGATCTCACTCACACAGAGCTCCCTCATTCAGAGTTCACTCCCACAGAGCTCACTCACACAGCGCACACTCGCACAGAGCTCACTCACATAGAGCTCACTCACACAGAGAACACTCACACAGCGCTCACTCACACAGCGATCACTCACAAAGCGCTCACTCACATAGAGCTCACTCACACCGAGCTCACTCACACAGAGCTCACTCACACCGAGCTCACTCACACAGAGCTCACTCACACCGAGCTCACTCACACAGAGCTCACTCGCATAAAGCTCACTCGCACAGAGCTCACTCGCACAGAGCTCACTCACACAGAGCTCACTCACACAGAGCTCACTCACCGAGAGCTCACTCACACAGCGCTCACTCACACGGACCTCACTCACATGGAGGTCACTCACACATCGCTGACGCACACAGAGCTCCCTCGCAAAGCGCTCACTCATAAGGATCTCACTCACACATCGCTCACTCACATAGTGCGCACTCACACGAACCTTACTCACAGATCGTACACTCGCACAGAGCTCACTCACACAGCTCACTCACACCGAGCTCACTCGCACGGAGCTCCCTCACACAGAGCTCACTCACACGGAGGTCACTCGCACAGAGCTCACTCAGACGGAGGTCACTCACACAGAGCTCACTCACAGAGAGCTCACTCACACGGAGCACACTCGCACAGAGCTCACTCACACGGAGCTAAATCACACAGATCTCACTCACACGGAGCTCACTCATAAGGAGGTCACTCGCACGGAGCTCCCTCACTCAGAGCTCACTCACATGGATCTCACTCACACAGAGCTCACTCACATAGAGCTCACTCGACAGAGCTCACTCACACAGAGCTCACTCACACGGAGCTCACTCACACAGAGCTCACTCATTCAGAGCTCACTCACACGGAGCTCACTCACACGGAGCTCACTCACACAGAGCTCACTCACACAGAGCTCACTCACACAGAGCTCACTCACACAGAGGTCACTCGCACAGAGCTCACTCACACAGAGGTCACTCACACAGAGCTCACTCACACAGAGCTCACTCATTCAGAGCTCACTCACACGGAGCTCACTCACACGGAGCTCACTCACACAGAGCTCACTCACACAGAGCTCACTCACACGGAGCTCACTCACACAGAGCTCACTCACACGGAGCTCACTCACACAGAGCTCACTCACACAGCGCTGAATCACACGGAGCTCACTCACACAGAGCTCACTCACACATAGGTCACTCACACAGAGCTCACTCACATAGAGCTCACTCGCACAGAGCTCACTCACTCAGAGCTCACTCACATGGATCTCACTCACACGGAGCTCACTCACACAGAGCTCACTCGCACAGAGCTCACTCACTCAGAGCTCACTCACATGGATCTCACTCACAAAGAGCTCACTCACACGGATCTCACTCACACGGAGCTCACTCCCATAGAGCTCACTCACACAGAGCTCACTCACATAGAGGTCACTCGCATAAAGCTCACTCGTACAGAGCTCACTCACACAGAGCTCACTCACTCAGAGCTCACTCACATAAAGCTCACTCGCACAGAGCTCACTCACACAGAGCTCACTCACACTTAGCTCACTCGCACAGAGCTCACTCACACAGCGCTCACTCACCGAGAGCTCACTCACCGAGAGCTCACTCACACAGCGCTCACTCACACGGACCTCACTCACATGGAGGTCACTCACACAGAGCTCACTCGCACAGAGCTCACTCACACAGCGCTCACTCACCGAGAGCTCACTCACCGAGAGCTCACTCACACAGAGCTCACTCACACGGACGTCACTCACACTGAGCTCACTCACACGGACCTCACTCACATGGAGGTCACTCACACAGAGCTCACTCACACATCGCTGACGCACACAGAGCTCCCTCGCAAAGCTCTCACTCATAAGGATCTCACTCACACATCGCTCACTCACATAGTGCGCACTCACACGAACCTTACTCACAGATCATACACTTGCACAGAGCTCACTCACACCGAGCTCACTCACACGGATCTCACTCACGCAGAGCTCACTCACACGGCGGTCACTCACACAGAGCTCACTCACAGAGAGCTCACTCACACGGAGCACACTCGCACAGAGCTCACTCACACGGAGCTAACTCACACGGATCTCACTCACACAGAGCTCACTCCCATAGAGGTCACTCACACAGAGCTCACTCACATAGAGCTCACTCGACAGAGCTCACTCACACAGAGGTCACTCACACAGAGCTCACTCACATAGAGCTCACTCGCACAGAGCTCACTCACACGGAGCTCACTCACATAGAGCTCACTCACACAGAGCTCACTCACACAGAGCTCACTCACATAGAGCTCACTCGCACAGAGCTCACTCACACAGAGCTCACTCACACAGAGCTCACTCACACGGAGCTCACTCACACGGAGCTCACTCACACGGAGCTCACTCACACAGAGCTCACTCACACAGAGCTCACTCATTAAGAGCACACTGACATAGCGCACACTCGCACAGAGCTCACTCACATAGAGCTCACTCGCACAGAGCTCACTCACACATAGGTCACTCACACAGAGCTCACTCACACAGAGCTCACTCACACAGAGCTCACTCGCATAAAGCTCACTCGCACAGAGCTCACTCGCACAGAGCTCACTCACACAGACCTCACTCACACAGAGCTCACTCACACGGATCTCACTCACGCAGAGCTCACTCACACGGAGGTCACTCACACGGAGGTCACTCACACAGAGCTCACTCACGCAGAGCTCACTCACACAGACCTCACTCACACAGAGCTCACTCACACGGATCTCACTCACGCAGAGCTCACTCACATGGATGTCACTCACACAGAGCTCACTCACACATCGCTGACGCACACAGAGCTCCCTCGCAAAGCTCTCACTCATAAGGATCTCACTCACACATCGCTCACTCACATAGTGCGCACTCACACGAACCTTACTCACAGATCGTACACTCGCACAGAGCTCACTCACACAGAGCTCACTCACACGGATCTCACTCACGCAGAGCTCACTCACACGGAGCTCCCTCACACAGAGCTCACTCACACAGAGCTCACTCACACGGAGGTCCCTCACTCAGAGCTCACTCACACGGAGGTCACTCACACAGAGCTCACTCACACAGAGCTCACTCACAGAGAGCTCACTCACACAGAGCTCACTCACACAGCGCTCACTCACACGGATCTCACTCACACGGAGCTCACTCACACAGAGCTCACTCACACAGCGCTCACTCACACGGATCTCACTCACACGGAGCACACTCGCACAGAGCTCACTAACACGGAGCTAACTCACACGGATCTCACTCACACGGAGCTCACTCATAAGGAGGTCACTCGCACGGAGCTCCCTCACTCAGAGCTCACTCACATGGATCTCACTCACACAGAGCTCACTCACACGGAGCACACTCGCACAGAGCTCACTAACACGGAGCTAACTCACACGGATCTCACTCACACGGAGCTCACTCATAAGGAGGTCACTCGCACGGAGCTCCCTCACTCAGAGCTCACTCACATGGATCTCACTCGCACAGAGCTCACTCACACAGAGCTCACTCACACGGATCTCACTCACACAGAGCTCACTCGCACAGAGCTCACTCGCATAAAGCTCACTCGCACAGAGCTCACTCACACAGCGCTCACTCACACAGAGCTCACTCACACAGAGCTCACTCACATGGAGCTCACTCACACGGAGCTCACTCACACAGAGCTCACTCACACAGAGCTCACTCATTAAGAGCTCACTCACACAGAGCTCACTCACACAGAGCTCACTCGCATAAAGCTCACTCGCACAGAGCTCACTCACACAGCGCTCACTCACACAGAGCTCACTCACACAGAGCTCACTCACACAGAGCTCACTCACATGGAGCTCACTCACACGGATCTCACTCACACAGGGCTCACTCACACGGGGCTCACTCACACAGAGCTCATTCACACGGAGCTCACTCACACAGAGCTCACTCACACGGAGCTCACTCACACAGAGCTCACTCACACGGATCTCACTCACACAGAGCTCACTCGCACAGAGCTCACTCGCATAAAGCTCACTCGCACAGAGCTCACTCACACAGCGCTCACTCACACAGAGCTCACTCACACAGAGCTCACTCACATGGAGCTCACTCACACGGAGCTCACTCACACAGAGCTCACTCACACAGAGCTCACTCATTAAGAGCTCACTCACACAGAGCTCACTCACACAGAGCTCACTCGCATAAAGCTCACTCACACGGATCTCACTCACACAGGGCTCACTCACACGGGGCTCACTCACACAGAGCTCATTCACACGGAGCTCACTCACACAGAGCTCACTCACACAGCGCCCACTCGCACGGAGCTCCCTCACACAGAGCTCACTCACACGGAGGTCACTCGCACAGAGCTCACTCAGACGGAGGTCACTCACACAGAGCTCACTCACAGAGAGCTCACTCACACGGAGCACACTCGTACAGAGCTCACTCACACGGAGCTAAATCACACAGATCTCACTCACACGGAGCTCACTCATAAGGAGGTCACTCGCACGGAGCTCCCTCACTCAGAGCTCACTCACATGGATCTCACTCACACAGAGCTCACTCACATAGAGCTCACTCACACAGAGGTCACTCACACAGAGGTCACTCACACAGAGCTCACTCACACAGAGCTCACTCACACGGATCTCACTCACACAGAGCTCACTCACACGGATCTCACTCACACGGAGCTCACTCACACGGAGCTCACTCACATGGATCTCACTCACACGGATCTCACTCACACAGCGCTCACTCACACAGAGCTCACTCACACGGATCTCACTCACGCAGAGCTCACTCACATGGAGGTCACTCACACAGAGCTCACTCACACATCGCTGACGCACACAGAGCTCCCTCGCAAAGCTCTCACTCATAAGGATCTCACTCACACATCGCTCACTCACATAGTGCGCACTCACACGAACCTTACTCACAGATCGTACACTCGCACAGAGCTCACTCACACAGAGCTCACTCACACGGATCTCACTCACGCAGAGCTCACTCACACGGAGCTCCCTCACACAGAGCTCACTCACACAGAGCTCACTCACACGGAGGTCCCTCACTCAGAGCTCACTCACACGGAGGTCACTCACACAGAGCTCACTCACACAGAGCTCACTCACAGAGAGCTCACTCACACAGAACTCACTCACACAGAGCTCACTCACACAGAGCACACTCACACAGAGGTCACTCACACAGAGCTCACTCACACAGAGCTCACTCACAGAGAGCTCACTCACACAGAGCTCACTCACACAGAGCTCACTCACAGAGAGCTCACTCACACAGAGCTCACTCACACAGAGCTCACTCACACAGAGCTCACTCACACAGAGCACACTCGCACAGAGCTCACTCACACAGAGCTCACTCGCACAGAGCTCACTCACACAGAGCTCACTCACACAGAGCTCACTCACACGGATCTCACTCACACGGAGCTCACTCATAAGGAGGTCACTCGCACGGAGCTCCCTCACTCAGAGCTCACTCACATGGATCTCACTCACACAGAGCTCACTCGCACAGAGCTCACTCGCATAAAGCTCACTCGCACAGAGCTCACTCACACAGCGCTCACTCACACAGAGCTCACTCACACAGAGCTCACTCACATGGAGCTCACTCACACGGAGCTCACTCACACAGAGCTCACTCACACAGAGCTCACTCATTAAGAGCTCACTCACACAGAGCTCACTCACACAGAGCTCACTCGCATAAAGCTCACTCGCACAGAGCTCACTCACACAGAGCTCCCTCATTCAGAGCTCACTCACACAGAGCTCACTCACATGGAGCTCACTCACACGGATCTCACTCACACAGAGCTCACTCACACAGAGCTCACTCACACAGAGCTCACTCACATGGAGCTCACTCACACGGAGCTCACTCACACAGAGCTCACTCACACAGAGCTCCCTCATTCAGAGCTCACTCACACAGAGCTCACTCACACGGCGCTCACTCACACGGAGCTCACTCACACGGAGCTCACTCACACAGAGCTCACTCACACAGAGCTCCCTCATTCAGAGCTCACTCACACAGAGCTCACTCACACGGCGCTCACTCACACAGAGCTCACTCACACAGAGCTCCCTCATTCAGAGCTCACTCACACAGCGCTCACTCACACAGAGCTCACTCACACGGACCTCACTCACACGGAGCTCACTCACACAGAGCTCACTCACACAGCGCTGAATCACACGGAGCTCACTCATATGGAGGTCACTCGCACAGATCTCACTCGCAGACAGCTCACTCAGACAGAGCTCTCTCACACGGACGTCACTCACACGGACCTCACTCACACGGAGCTCACTCACACAGAGCTCACTCACACATCGCTGACTCACACAGAGCTCCCTCGCAAAGCGCTCACTCACAAGGACCTCACTCACACATCGCTCACTCACATAGGGCGCACTCACACGAACCTAACTCACAGATCGTACACTCACACGGAGCTCACTCACACAGAGCTCACTCACACAGAGCTCACTCACACAGAGGTCTCTCGTTCATCGTTCACTCACACGGAGCCCACTCACACGGAGCCCACTCACACAGAGGTCCCTCACTCATCGTTCACTCACGCAGAGCTCACTCGCACAAAGCTCACTCACACAGAGCTCACTCACACAGAGCTCACTCACACGGAGCTCCCTCATTCAGAGCTCCCTCACACAGAGCTCACTCACACAGAGCTCACTCACATAGAGCTCCCTCACACAGAGCTCACTCACATAGAGCTCCCTCACACAGAGCTCACTCACATGGAGCTCACTCACACAGAGCTCACTCACACAGAGGTCCCTCACTCATCGTTCACTCACGCAGAGCTCACTCGCACAAAGCTCACTCACACGGAGCTCCCTCATTCAGAGCTCCCTCACACAGAGCTCCCTCACACAGAGCTCACTCACATAGCGCTCACTCACACAGAGCTCACTCACACAGAGCTCACTCACACGGAGCTCACTCGCACAGCGCTCACTCACACGGAGCTCACTCACACAGAGCTCACTCACACAGAGCTCACTCGCATAAAGCTCACTCGCACAGAGCTCACTCACACAGAGCTCACTCACACAGAGCTCACTCACACAGCGCTCACTCACACAGAGCTCACTCACACAGAGCTCACTCACACAGAGCTCACTCACACGGAGCTCACTCACACAGAGCTCACTCACACAGAGCTCACTCACACAGAGCTCACTCACACGGAGCTCACTCACACGGAGCTCACTCACAGGGAGCTCACTCACACAGAGGTCCCTCGATCATCGTTCACTCACACAGAGCTCCCTCGCACAGCGCTCACTCACATACAGCTCACTCACACATCGCTCACTCACACGGAGCTCACTCACACAGAGCTCACTCACACAGAGCTCACTCACACGGAGCTCACTCACACGGAGCTCACTCACACGGAGCTCACTCACACTGAGCTCACTCACACAGAGCTCACTCACACAGAGCTCACTCAGACAGAGGTCACTCACACGGAGCTCACTCGCACAGAGCTCACTCACACGGAGCTCACTCACACGGAGCTCACTCACACGGAGCTCACTCACACAGAGCTCACTCACACAGAGCTCACTCACAAAGCTCTGAATCACACAGAGCTCACTCACACGGAGCTCACTCACACGGAGCTCACTCACACGGAGCTCACTCACACTGAGCTCACTCACACAGAGCTCACTCACACAGAGCTCACTCAGACAGAGCTCACTCATACGGCCCTCACTCATATGGATGTCACTCACACAGAGCTCACTCACACATCGCTGACTCACACAGAGCTCCCTCGCAAAGCGCTCACTCACAAGGATCTCACTCACAAATCGCTCACACACAGAGCTCACTCACACAGAGCTCACTCACACGGACCTCACTCACATGGATCTCACTCACATGTTTCTCACTCAAATGGAGGTCACTCGCACGAAGCTCCCTCACTCAGAGCTCACTCACACGGATCTCACTCACACAGAACTCACTCACACAGAGCTCACTCACATGGATCTCACTCACACTGAGCTCCCTCACAGGGATCTCACTCACACAGAGCTCACTCACACAGACCTCACTCACACAGAGCTCACTCACACGGATCTCACTCACACTGAGCTCCCTCACAGGGATCTCACTCAGACAGAGCTCACTCACACGGATCTCACTCACACCGACCTCACTCACACGGATCTCACTCACGCAGAGCTCACTCACACAGCGCTCACTCACACGGACCTCACTCACATAGAGCTCACTCACACAGAGGTCACTCACACAGAGCTCACTCACACATCGCTGACGCACACAGAGCTCCCTCGCAAAGCTCTCACTCATAAGGATCTCACTCACACATCGCTCACTCACATAGTGCGCACTCACACGAACCTTACTCACAGATCGTACACTCACACAGCGCTCACTCACACAGAGCTCACTCACACGGAGCTCACTCACACAGAGCACACTCACACAGAGCTCACTCACACGGCGCTCACTCACATGTTTCTCACTCAAATGGAGGTCACTCGCACGAAGCTCCCTCACTCAGAGCTCACTCACACGGATCTCACTCACACAGACCTCACTCACACGGATCTCACTCACACAGACCTCACTCACACAGCACTCACTCACATGTTTCTCACACATATGGAGGTCACTCACACGGATCTCACTCGCACAGAGCTCACTCACACGGATCTCACTCACACGGATCTCACTCACACGGATCTCACTCACACGGAGCTCACTCACACAGAGCTCACTCACACATCGCTGACTCACACAGAGCTCCCTCGCAAAGCGCTCACTCACAAGGATCTCACTCACAAATCGCTCACACACAGAGCTCACTCAGACAGCGCTCAATCACACAGAGCTCACTCATATGGAGGTCACTCGCACGGAGCTCACTCACATGGATGTCACTCACACAAGGCTCACTCACACATCGCTGACTCACACAGAGCTCCCTCGCAAAGCGCTCACTCACAAGGATCTCACTCACACATCGCTCACTCACATAGTGCGCACTCACACGAACCTTACTCACAGATCGTAGACTCGCACAGAGCTCACTCGCACAGAGCTCACTCACACAGAGCTCACTCACACAGAGCTCACTCACTCAGAGCTCACTCACACGGAGGTCACTCACACAGAGCTCACTCACAGAGAGCTCACTCACACGGAGCACACTCGCACAGAGCTCACTCACACGGAGCTCACTCACATGGATCTCACTCAAACGGAACTCACTCACACAGAGCTCACTCACACGGATCTCACTCACACGGAACTCACTCACACAGAGCTCACTCACACGGATCTCACTCACACAGAGCTCACTCACACGGATCTCACTCACACTGAGCTCCCTCACAGGGATCTCACTCAGACAGAGCTCACTCATACGGCCCTCACTCACATGGATGTCACTCACGCAGAGCTCACTCACACATCGCTGACTCACACAGAGCTCCCTCGCAAAGCGCTCACTCACAAGGATCTCACTCACAAATCGCTCACACACAGAGCTCACTCACACAGAGCTCACTCACACGGAGCTCACTCACACAGAGCTCACTCACACAGAGGTCCCTCGCTCATCGTTCACTCACACAGAGCTCACTCACACAGAGGTCCCTCACTCATCGTTCACTCACACAGAGCTCACTCGCACAAAGCTCACTCACACAGAGCTCACTCACATAGTGCGCACTCTCACGAACCTAACTCACAGATCGTACACTCACACAGCGCTCACTCACTCAGAGCTCACTCACACAGAGCTCACTCACTCAGAGCTCACTCACACGGATCTTACTTACACACAGCTCACTCACACAGAGGTCCCTCGTTCATCGTTCACTCACACAGAGCTTACTCGCACAAATCTCACTCACATGGAGCCCACTCACACGGAGCCCACTCACACGGAGCTCACTCACACGGAGCTCACTCACACAGAGCTCACTCACACAGAGCTCTCTCGCACTGAGCTCACTCGCACGGAGCTCACTCACATGGAGCTCAGTCACATAGAGCTCACTCGCCCAGAGCTCACTCACACAGAGGTCACTCACACAGAGCTCACTCACACAGAGCTCACTCACACAGAGCTCACTCACATAGAGCTCACTCGCATAGAGCTCACTCGCCCAGAGCTCACTCACACAGAGGTCACTCGCACAGAGCTCACTCACACAGAGGTCACTCACACAGAGTTCACTCACACAGAGCTCACTCGCACAGAGCTCACTCACACGGAGCTCACTCGCACAGAGCTCACTCACACGGAGCTCACTCACACAGAGCTCACTCACACGGGGCTCACTCACACGGAGCTCACTCACACAGAACTCACTCAAACGGAGCTCGCTCACACGGAGGTCCCTCGCTCATCGTTCACTCACACAGAGCTCCCTCGCATAGTACTCACTCGCATCTCACTCACATGGAGCTCACTCGCAAAGTGCTCACTCACACGGAACTCACTCACACAGAGCTCACTCACACAGAGCTCACTCACACAGAGGTCACTCGCACAGAGCTCACTCACACAGAGCTCACTCACACGGAGCTCACTCACACGTACCTCACTCACACGGAGCTCACTCACACGGAGCTCACTCACAGGGAGCTCACTCACACAGAGGTCCCTCGATCATCGTTCACTCACACAGAGCTCCCTCGTAAAGCGCTCACTCACAAGGACCTCACTCACACAGCGCTCGCTGACGGAGCTCACTCACACGGATCTCACTCACACAGAGCTCACTCACACAGAGCTCACTCACACAGAGCTCACTCACACAGAGCTCACTCACACGGAGCTCACTCACACAGAGCTCACTCACACAGAGCTCACTCACACGGAGCTCACTCACACGGAGCTCACTCACAGGGAGCTCACTCACACAGAGGTCCCTCGATCATTGTTCACTCACACAGAGCTCCCTCGTAAAGCGCTCACTCACAAGGACCTCACTCACACAGCGCTCGCTGACGGAGCTCACTCACACGGATCTCACTCACACAGAGCTCACTCACACAGAGCTCACTCACACAGAGCTCACTCACACAGAGCTCACTCACACGGAGCTCCCTCATTCAGAGCTCACTCACACAGAGCTCACTCGCAAAGCGCTCACTCACACGGAGCTCACTCACACAGAGCTCACTCACATAGAGCTCACTCACACAGAGCTCACTCACATAGAGCTCACTCACACAGAGCTCACTCACACAGAGCTCACTCACACAGAGCTCACTCACACGGAGCTCCCTCATTCAGAGCTCACTCACACAGAGCTCACTCGCAAAGCGCTCACTCACACGGAGCTCACTCACACAGAGCTCACTCACATAGAGCTCACTCACACAGAGCTCACTCACACAGAGCTCACTCACACAGAGCTCACTCACACGGAGCTCACTCACACAGAGCTCACTCATTAAGAGCTCACTCACACAGAGCTCACTCACACGGAGCTCACTCACATAGAGCTCACTCACACAGAGCTCACTCACATAGAGCTCACTCACACAGAGCTCACTCACATAGAGCTCACTCACACAGAGCTCACTCACACAGAGCTCACTCACATAGAGCTCACTCACACAGAGCTCACTCACATAGAGCTCACTCACACAGAGCTCACTCACACAGAGCTCACTCACATAGAGCTCACTCACACAGAGCTCACTCACACAGAGCTCACTCACATAGAGCTCACTCACACAGAGCTCACTCACATAGAGCTCACTCACACAGAGCTCACTCACACAGAGCTCACTCACACAGACCTCACTCACACAGAGCTCACTCACAGAGAGGTCCCTCGCTCATCGTTCACTCACACGGAGCTCACTCACACAGAACTCACTCACACGGAGCTCACTCACAGGGAGCTCACTCACACAGAGCTCACTCACACGGATCTCACTCACACGGAGCTCACTCACAGGGAGCTCACTCACACAGAGGTCCCTCGATCATCGTTCACTCACACAGAGCTCCCTCGTAAAGCGCTCACTCACAAGGACCTCACTCACACAGCGCTCGCTGACGGAGCTCACTCACACGGATCTCACTCACACAGAGCTCACTCACACAGACCTCACTCACACAGAGCTCACTCACACGGATCTTACTCCCACAGAGCTCACTCACACAGAGCTCACTCACACAGAACTCACTCACACAGAGCTCACTCACACAGAGCTCACTCACACGGAGCTCACTCACACAGAGCTCACTCACAGAGAGATCACTCACACAGAACTCACTCACACAGAGCTCACTCACACGGAGCTCACTCACAGGGAGCTCACTCACACAGAGGTCCCTCGATCATCGTTCACTCACACAGAGCTCACTCACAGAGCTCACTCACACGGAGCTCACTCACACGGAGGTCCCTCGCTCATCGTTCACTCACACAGAGCTCCCTCGCATAGCACTCACTTGCATCTCACTCACATACAGCTCACTCACACAGAGCTCACTCACACAGAGCTCACTCACACGGAGCTCACTCACACGGATCTCACTCACACGGAGCTCACTCACATACAGCTCACTCACACAGAGCTCACTCACACATCGCTGACTCACTCGGAGCTCACTCACACGGAGCTCACTCACACAGATCTCACTCACACAGATCTCACTCACAGGGAGCTCACTCACACAGAGGTCCCTCGATCATCGTTCACTCACACAGAGCTCCCTCGCACAGAGCTCACTCACACGGAGCTCACTCACACGGATCTCACTCGCACGGAGCTCACTCACACAGAGCTCACTCACACAGATCTCACTCGCACAGAGCTCACTCACACGGAGCTCACTCATATGGAGGTCACTCGCACAGATCTCACTCGCAGACAGCTCACTCAGACAGAGCTCTCTCACACGGACGTCACTCACACGCACCTCACACACACAGAAGCTCACTCACACATCGCTGACTCACACAGAGCTCCCTCGCAAAGCGCTCACTCACATGGATCTCACTCACATGTTTCTCACTCAAATGGAGGTCACTCGCACGGAGCTCCCTCACTCAGAGCTCACTCACACGGATCTCACTCACACAGAGCTCACTCACACAGAGCTCACTCACACGGAGCTCACTCACACAGAGCTCACTCACACGGATCTCACTCACACGGCCCTCACTCCCATGGAGGTCACACACACAGAGCTCACGCACACATTGCTGACTCACACAGAGCTCCCTCGCAAAGCGCTCACTCACAAGGACCTCACTCACACATCGCTCACTCACATAGGGCGCACTCACACGAACCTAACTCACAGATCGTACACTCACACAGAGCTCACTCACTCAGAGCTCACTCACACAGAGCTCACTCACACAGAGCTCACTCACACAGAGGTCCCTCGCTCATCGTTCACTCACACAGAGCTCACTCACACAGAGGTCTCTCGTTCATCGTTCACTCACACGGAGCCCACTCACACGGAGCCCACTCACACAGAGCTCACTCACACAGAGGTCCCTCACTCATCGTTCACTCACGCAGAGCTCACTCGCACAAAGCTCACTCACACAGAGCTCACTCACACAGAGCTCACTCACACGGAGCTCCCTCATTCAGAGCTCCCTCACACAGAGCTCACTCACACAGAGCTCACTCATTCAGAGCTCACTCACATAGCGCACACTCGCACAGAGCTGACTCACACAGAGCTCACTCACACGGAGCTCACTCGCACAGCGCTCACTCACACGGAGCTCACTCGCACAGAGCTCACTCACACAGAGCTCACTCACACAGAGCTCACTCACACGGACCTCACTCACACGGAGCTCACTCATATGGATGTCACTCACGCAGAGCTCACTCACACATCGCTGACTCACACAGAGCTCCCTCGCAAAGCGCTCACTCACAAGGATCTCACTCACAAATCGCTCACACACAGAGCTCACTCAGACAGCGCTCAATCACACAGAGCTCACTCATATGGAGGTCACTCGCACAGATCTCACTCACAGACAGCTCACTCAGACAGAGCTCACTCACACAGAGCTCACTCACACGGACCTCACTCACATGGATCTCACTCACATGTTTCTCACTCAAATGGAGGTCACTCGCACGAAGCTCCCTCACTCAGAGCTCACTCACACGGATCTCACTCACACAGAACTCACTCACACAGAGCTCACTCACATGGATCTCACTCACACTGAGCTCCCTCACAGGGATCTCACTCACACAGAGCTCACTCACACGGATCTCACTCACACTGAGCTCCCTCACAGGGATCTCACTCAGACAGAGCTCACTCACACGGCCCTCACTCACATGGATGTCACTCACACAGAGCTCACTCACACATCGCTGACTCACACAGAGCTCCCTCGCAAAGCGCTCACTCATAAGGATCTCACTCACACATCGCTCACTCACATAGTGCGCACTCACACGAACCTTACTCACAGATCGTACACTCACACAGCGCTCACTCACACAGAGCTCACTCGCACAGAGCTCACTCACACAGAGCTCACTCACACGGATCTCACTCACACAGACCTCACTCACACAGAGCTCACTCACACAGCGCTCACTCACATGTTTCTCACACATATGGAGGTCACTCACACGGATCTCACTCGCACAGAGCTCACTCACACGGATCTCACTCACACAGAGCTCACTCACACGGATCTCACTCACACGGATCTCACTCACACAGAGCTCACTCACACAGAGCTCACTCACACAGCGCTCACTCACACAGAGCTCACTCACACAGAGCTCACTCACTCAGAGCTCACTCACACGGAGGTCACTCACACAGAGCTCACTCACAGAGAGCTCACTCACACGGAGCACACTCGCACAGAGCTCACTCACACGGAGCTCACTCACATGGATCTCACTCAAACGGAACTCACTCACACAGAGCTCACTCACACGGATCTCACTCACACGGAACTCACTCACACAGAGCTCACTCAGACAGAGCTCACTCACACAGAACTCACTCACACGGAGCTCACTCACACAGAGCTCACTCACATGTTTCTCACACATATGGAGGTCACTCACACGGATCTCACTCGCACAGAGCTCACTCACACGGATCTCACTCACACAGAGCTCACTCACACGGATCTCACTCACACGGATCTCACTCACACGGAGCTCACTCACACAGAGCTCACTCACACATCGCTGACTCACACAGAGCTCCCTCGCAAAGCGCTCACTCACAAGGATCTCACTCACAAATCGCTCACACACAGAGCTCACTCAGACAGCGCTCAATCACACAGAGCTCACTCATATGGAGGTCACTCGCACGGAGCTCACTCACATGGATGTCACTCACACAAGTCTCACTCACACATCGCTGACTCACACAGAGCTCCCTCGCAAAGCGCTCACTCACAAGGATCTCACTCACACATCGCTCACTCACATAGTGCGCACTCACACGAACCTTACTCACAGATCGTAGACTCGCACAGAGCTCACTCGCACAGAGCTCACTCACACAGAGCTCACTCACACAGAGCTCACTCACTCAGAGCTCACTCACACGGAGGTCACTCACACAGAGCTCACTCACAGAGAGCTCACTCACACGGAGCACACTCGCACAGAGCTCACTCACACGGAGCTCACTCACATGGATCTCACTCAAACGGAACTCACTCACACAGAGCTCACTCACACGGATCTCACTCACACGGAACTCACTCACACAGAGCTCACTCACACGGATCTCACTCACACAGAGCTCACTCACACGGATCTCACTCACACTGAGCTCCCTCACAGGGATCTCACTCAGACAGAGCTCACTCATACGGCCCTCACTCACATGGATGTCACTCACGCAGAGCTCACTCACACATCGCTGACTCACACAGAGCTCCCTCGCAAAGCGCTCACTCACAAGGATCTCACTCACAAATCGCTCACACACAGAGCTCACTCACACAGAGCTCACTCACACGGAGCTCACTCACACAGAGCTCACTCACACAGAGGTCCCTCGCTCATCGTTCACTCACACAGAGCTCACTCACACAGAGGTCCCTCACTCATCGTTCACTCACACAGAGCTCACTCGCACAAAGCTCACTCACACAGAGCTCACTCACATAGTGCGCACTCTCACGAACCTAACTCACAGATCGTACACTCACACAGCGCTCACTCACTCAGAGCTCACTCACACAGAGCTCACTCACTCAGAGCTCACTCACACGGAGCTCACTCACACAGAGGTCCCTCGTTCATCGTTCACTCACACAGAGCTTACTCGCACAAATCTCACTCACATGGAGCCCACTCACACGGAGCCCACTCACACGGAGCTCACTCACACGGAGCTCACTCACACAGAGCTCACTCACACAGAGCTCACTCACACAGAGCTCACTCACATAGAGCTCACTCGCATAGAGCTCACTCGCCCAGAGCTCACTCACACAGAGGTCACTCGCACAGAGCTCACTCACACAGAGGTCACTCACACAGAGCTCACTCACACAGAGGTCACTCACACAGAGCTCACTCGCACAGAGCTCACTCACATACAGCTCACTCACACAGAGCTCACTCACACAGAGCTCACTCGCACAGAGCTCACTCACACGGAGCTCACTCGCACAGAGCTCACTCACACGGAGCTCACTCACACAGAGCTCACTCACACGGGGCTCACTCACACGGAGCTCACTCACACAGAACTCACTCAAACGGAGCTCGCTCACACGGAGGTCCCTCGCTCATCGTTCACTCACACAGAGCTCCCTCGCATAGTACTCACTCGCATCTCACTCACATGGAGCTCACTCGCAAAGTGCTCACTCACACGGAACTCACTCACACAGAGCTCACTCACACGGAGCTCACTCACACAGAACTCACTCACACAGAGCTCACTCACACAGAGCTCACTCACACGGAGCTCCCTCATTCAGAGCTCACTCACACAGAGCTCACTCACATAGAGCTCACTCACACAGAGCTCACTCACACAGAGCTCACTCACACGGAGCTCCCTCATTCAGAGCTCACTCACACAGAGCTCACTCACATAGAGCTCACTCACACAGAGCTCACTCACACAGAGCTCACTCACACAGAGCTCACTCACACAGAGCTCACTCACACAGAGCTCACTCACACGGAGCTCACTCACACGTACCTCACTCACACGGAGCTCACTCACACGGAGCTCACTCACACGGATCTCACTCACACGGAGCTCACTCACACAGAGCTCACTCACACAGAGCTCACTCACACGGAGCTCACTCACACGTACCTCACTCACACGGAGCTCACTCACACGGAGCTCACTCACACGGATCTCACTCACACGGAGCTCACTCACACAGAGCTCACTCACACAGAGCTCACTCACACGGAGCTCACTCACACGGATCTCACTCACACGGAGCTCACTCACACAGAGCTCACTCACACAGAGCTCACTCACACAGAGCTCACTCACACGGAGCTCACTCACACAGAGCTCACTCACACAGAGCTCACTCACACGGAGCTCACTCACACAGAGCTCACTCACACAGAGCTCACTCACACGGATCTCACTCACACAGAGCTCACTCACACAGAGCTCACTCACACGGAGCTCACTCACACAGAGCTCACTCACACAGAGCTCACTCACAGAGCTCACTCACACGGATCTCACTCACACGGAGCTCACTCACATGGAGCTCACTCACACGGAGCTCACTCACACAGAGCTCACTCACACAGAGCTCACTCACACAGAGCTCACTCACACAGAGCTCACTCACACAGAGCTCACTCACACGGAGCTCACTCACACAGAGCTCACTCACACAGAGCTCACTCACACGGATCTCACTCACACGGATCTCACTCACACGGAGCTCACTCACATGGAGCTCACTCACACGGAGCTCACTCACACAGAGCTCACTCACACGGATCTCACTCACACGGAGCTCACTCACACAGAGCTCACTCACACAGAGCTCACTCACACAGAGCTCACTCACACAGAGCTCACTCACACGGAGCTCCCTCATTCAGAGCTCACTCACACAGAGCTCACTCGCAAAGCGCTCACTCACACGGAGCTCACTCACACGGAGCTCACTCACACAGACCTCACTCACACAGAGCTCACTCACAGAGAGGTCCCTCGCTCATCGTTCACTCACACGGAGCTCACTCACACAGAACTCACTCACACGGAGCTCACTCACAGGGAGCTCACTCACACAGAACTCACTCACACAGAGCTCACTCACAGAGAGGTCCCTCGCTCATCGTTCACTCACACGGAGCTCACTCACACAGAACTCACTCACACGGATCTCACTCACACGGGGCTCACTCACACAGAGCTCACTCACAGAGCTCACTCACACAGAGCTCACTCACACAGAGCTCACTCACACGGAGCTCACTCACATAGAGCTCACTCACACAGAGCTCACTCACACAGAGCTCACTCACACAGAGCTCACTCACACAGAGCTCACTCACACAGAGCTCACTCACACAGAGCTCACTCACACAGAGCTCACTCACACGGATCTCACTCACACGGAGCTCACTCACATGGAGCTCACTCACACGGAGCTCACTCACACAGAGCTCACTCACATGGAGGTCACTCACACGGAGCTCACTCACACAGAGCTCACTCGCACAGAGCTCACTCACATGGAGCTCACTCACACGGAGCTCACTCACAGGGAGCTCACTCACACAGAGGTCCCTCGATCATCGTTCACTCACACAGAGCTCCCTCGTAAAGCGCCCACTCACAAGGACCTCACTCACACAGCGCTCGCTGACGGAGCTCACTCACACGGATCTCACTCACACGGAGCTCACTCACACAGAGCTCACTCACACAGAGCTCACTCACACAGAGCTCACTCACACGGATCTCACTCACACAGAGCTCACTCACACAGAGCTCACTCACACAGAGCTCACTCACACGGATCTCACTCACACAGAGCTCACTCACACAGAGCTCACTCACACAGAGCTCACTCACACAGATCTCACTCACACAGAGCTCACTCACACAGAGCTCACTCACACAGAGCTCACTCACACGGATCTCACTCACACAGAGCTCACTCACACAGAGCTCACTCACACAGAACTCACTCACACAGAGCTCACTCACACAGAGCTCACTCACACGGAGCTCCCTCATTCAGAGCTCACTCACACAGAGCTCACTCACATAGAGCTCACTCACACAGAGCTCACTCACACAGAACTCACTCACACAGAGCTCACTCACACGGAGCTCACTCACACAGAGCTCACTCACACAGAACTCACTCACACAGAGATCACTCACTCGGAGCTCACTCACACAGAGCTCACTCACACATCGCTGACTCACTCGGAGCTCACTCACACGGAGCTCACTCACACGGAGCTCACTCACAGGGAGCTCACTCACACAGAGGTCCCTCGATCATCGTTCACTCACACAGAGCTCCCTCGCACAGAGCTCACTCACACGGACCTCACTCACACGGAGCCCACTCACACAGAGCTCACTCACACGGATCTCACTCGCACGGAGCTCACTCACACGGAGCTCACTCACACAGATCTCACTCACAGGGAGCTCACTCACACAGAGGTCCCTCGATCATCGTTCACTCACACAGAGCTCCCTCGCACAGAGCTCACTCACACGGAGCTCACTCACACGGATCTCACTCGCACGGAGCTCACTCACACAGAGCTCACTCACACGGAGCTCACTCACACAGAGGTCCCTCGATCATCGTTCACTCACACAGAGCTCCCTCGCACAGAGCTCACTCACACAGTGCTCACTCACACAGAGCTCACTCACACGGAGCTCACTCACACAGAGCTCACTCACACGGAGCTCACTCACACAGAGCTCACTCACACAGAGCTCACTCACACAGAGCTCACTCACACAGAGCTCACTCACACAGTGCTCACTCACACATCGCTGACTCACACGGATCTCACTCGCACGGAGCTCCCTCGCACAGCGCTCACTCACACAGTGCTCACTCACACAGAGCTCACTCACACGGAGCTCACTCACACAGAGCTCACTCACACGGAGCTCACTCACACAGAGCTCACTCACACAGAGCTCACTCACACGGAGCTCACTCACACAGAGCTCACTCACACAGAGCTCACTCACACAGAGCTCACTCACACAGAGCTCACTCACACAGAACTCACTCACACAGAGATCACTCACTCGGAGCTCACTCACACAGAGCTCACTCACACAGTGCTCACTCACACATCGCTGACTCACTCGGAGCTCACTCACACGGAGCTCACTCACACGGAGCTCACTCACAGGGAGCTCACTCACACAGAGGTCCCTCGATCATCGTTCACTCACACAGAGCTCCCTCGCACAGCGCTCACTCACATACAGCTCACTCACACAGAGCTCACTCACACAGAGCTCACTCACATACAGCTCACTCACACAGAGCTCACTCACACGGAGCTCACTCACACGGAGCTCACTCACACAGAGCTCACTCACACAGAGCTCACTCACACGGGGCTCACTCACACAGAGCTCACTCACACGGAGCTCACTCACATACAGCTCACTCACACAGAGCACACTCGCACAGAGCTCACTCACACGGAGCTCACTCACACAGAGCTCACTCACACGGAGCTCACTCACACAGAGCTCACTCACACAGAGCTCACTCACACAGAGCTCACTCACACAGAGCTCACTCACACATAGCTCACTCACACGGAGCTCACTCGCACGGAGCTCACTCACACGGAGCTCCCTCACACAGAGCTCCCTCACACAGAGCTCACTCACACAGAGCTCACTCACACAGAGCTCACTCACACGGAGCTCACTCACACGGATTTCACTCACACAGAGCTCACTCGCACCGAGCTCACTCACACGGATTTCACTCACACAGAGCTCACTCACACAGAGCTCACTCACACGGAGCTCACTCACACGGAGCTCACTCACACAGAGCTCACTCACACGGAGCTCACTCACACGGAGCTCACTCACACAGAGCTCACTCACACAGAGCTCACTCACACGGAGCTCACTCACACAGAGCCCACTCACACAGAGCTCACTCACACAGAGCTCACTCACACGGAGCTCACTCACACGGAGCTCACTCACACGGAGCTCACTCACACAGAGCTCACTCACACGGAGCTCACTCACACAGAGGTCCCTCGATCATCGTTCACTCACACAGAGCTCCCTCGCACAGCGCTCACTCACACAGTGCTCACTCACACAGAGCTCACTCACACAGAGCTCACTCACACGGAGCTCACTCACACAGAGCTCACTCACACGGAGCTCACTCACACAGAGCTCACTCACACGGAGCTCACTCACACAGAGCTCACTCACACGGAGCTCACTCACACAGAGCTCACTCACACGGAGCTCACTCACACGGAGCTCACTCGCACGGAGCTCACTCACACGGAGCTCCCTCACACAGAGCTCCCTCACACAGAGCTCACTCACACAGAGCTCACTCACACGGATTTCACTCACACAGAGCTCACTCACACGGATTTCACTCACACAGAGCTCACTCACACAGAGCTCACTCACACGGAGCTCACTCACACGGATTTCACTCACACAGAGCTCACTCACACGGAGCTCACTCACACGGATCTCACTCGCACAGAGCTCACTCACACGGAGCTCACTCACACAGAGCTCACTCACACAGAGCTCACTCACACAGAGCTCACTCACACAGAGCTCACTCACATACAGCTCACTCACACAGAGCTCACTCACACGGAGCTCACTCACACAGAGCTCACTCACACAGAGCTCACTCACACAGAGCTCACTCACACGGAGCTCACTCACACAGAGCTCACTCACACGGAGCTCACTCACATACAGCTCACTCACACAGAGCACACTCGCACAGAGCTCACTCACACGGAGCTCACTCACACAGAGCTCACTCACACGGAGCTCACTCACACAGAGCTCACTCACACAGAGCTCACTCACATACAGCTCACTCACACAGAGCTCACTCACACGGAGCTCACTCACACAGAGCTCACTCACACAGAGCTCACTCACACGGAGCTCACTCACACGGAGCTCACTCGCACGGAGCTCACTCACACGGAGCTCCCTCACACAGAGCTCCCTCACACAGAGCTCACTCACACAGAGCTCACTCACACAGAGCTCACTCACACGGAGCTCACTCACACGGATTTCACTCACACAGAGCTCACTCGCACCGAGCTCACTCACACGGATTTCACTCACACAGAGCTCACTCACACAGAGCTCACTCACACGGAGCTCACTCACACGGAGCTCACTCACACAGAGCTCACTCACACGGAGCTCACTCACACAGAGGTCCCTCGATCATCGTTCACTCACACAGAGCTCCCTCGCACAGCGCTCACTCACACAGTGCTCACTCACACAGAGCTCACTCACACGGAGCTCACTCACACGGATTTCACTCACACAGAGCTCACTCGCACCGAGCTCACTCACACGGATTTCACTCACACAGAGCTCACTCACACAGAGCTCACTCACATGGAGCTCACTCACACGGAGCTCACTCACACAGAGCTCACTCACACGGAGCTCACTCACACAGAGGTCCCTCGATCATCGTTCACTCACACAGAGCTCCCTCGCACAGCGCTCACTCACACAGTGCTCACTCACACAGAGCTCACTCACACAGAGCTCACTCACACGGAGCTCACTCACACAGAGCTCACTCACACGGAGCTCACTCACACAGAGCTCACTCACACGGAGCTCACTCACACAGAGCTCACTCACACGGAGCTCACTCACACAGAGCTCACTCACACGGAGCTCACTCACACAGAGCTCACTCACACAGAGCTCACTCACACAGAGCTCACTCACACGGAGCTCACTCACACAGAGCTCACTCACACGGAGCTCACTCACACGGAGCTCACTCGCACGGAGCTCACTCACACGGAGCTCCCTCACACAGAGCTCCCTCACACAGAGCTCACTCACACAGAGCTCACTCACACAGAGCTCACTCACACGGAGCTCACTCACACGGATTTCACTCACACAGAGCTCACTCGCACCGAGCTCAGTCACACCCTCCAGCAGCACAGAGGCACACAGTTCAGGTGGACCTTGTTCTAGAGCAGCGTTGGGGGTCACAGCTGGCGGAGGGCGGGACTCCCGAGGTTGCCAGCACTCGGAGGTCTGCCTGAGACCAGGGCCCTGCTGAGTCCGAGTCATACGCCGAGCCTCTGGATTCTGTCCTATCTCAGTTGGTGTAGCTGGAAAGACAATCGCACAACATCAGCAAGGGCTGTCGGCTGGATTCTTCACATTTCAACACATGACAGAGTCCGTCCGAGTTTACTCGGCAGTGATAGCGCCGGCAGGACAACTCACCGAGGTCAACACTGGTAGGATTGTGCCCACCATGGAGACCTTGCTTCAGGACATAGGTTCTGCGCTGCGCCAGGAGCAGCACCCCATCACGGTAGCTATTGGTGGTCTTCATAAGTGGCTGCGCAAGAGAGGGAGGAGCAACTCAATCTCACTCCAGCTGTCCCTTCTCCTCAAGGAGTCAGCCAGCAGCCCTTGGACACCCATAGGGTGGAGGAGCAGCAGCAGTTGGACACCCCAGGGCCATCTTCCCAGTGATGCCTCGTCCTTCATGTAAAGTGTGCTTGTCGAAGGATCCTCGTTCACATGCTCTGGTAGGTCATGTCATGTTCCTTCGCGGCTGTGTAAGATTGAGGAGGAGGTGTTCACCTGCCTCCTCTGCGTTACTGAAAGGTGAAGGTGTAGTGCAGAAGGAGAGATATCTTCACACGTGGAAAAGGGTCATATATTGTGCAGCTCCATGTGCTCTCTGTCCCGCGGCAGGGTTTTCACACTATGAGCCCACAGTCAGAGCTCGTGCGCCCTGCTGTCTGCCAACCACGTTTCTGACTCTCCGAGTGTGCATCTGCTCACCTTGCCACCTCAATCTGTCAAAGCTCTGCCCCTCCCTCCCAGCCACATTTCTTTGCCGGCGCTCAAACCTCCAACACTGAGCATTTCTCACCCTGTGAATTGTCTGTATTGCAGCCACACGGCTCTCACAATGTAGGGTGTCCCCTCAGCTAAACATTCGGGGCAGTGACGCTAAATCTCAGTGGCGATGTGTTGTGGTCAGTGGAGCCTTTGAGCTTGCTCTGGAAGTGCACACGGTTGCTTTAGACAATACTGAGCACAGAGATGGGGTGGGAGCGAGGATGTACTGGTGCTGAAGTCTGCACCTTATTAGCAATGATGTGTCACCTTGAGGGCTTCATCGTGGCCTGAAATCTCCCCCCATTGGAGGGGTTGTGTGGGGGGTGGGCATGAACCCAATCGGTGCCCCTGATCGGGTCCCTGCCGCCATTTTACGTGGGTGGGCCAATGAAGGCCCTCCCATTGTGACGCACGCCTGGAAGCGCTGAGCGTTCCCCGTGCGGGGGAGGGGGGGGATTCCCTGAGTGGTTCCCTGCACTTTTTCACACATGCACACGGAAGAGTGCAGAGATCTCCCTGAGGCCTCGGAGAGATTTCTTTCAGGGTTCATCTTTTAAATAAAGGATTTTTAAACTTTTGGAACATGTTCCCTCATGTGACAGTGTTACATGAGTCGGAACATGTCAATGAAACTTTGGAAAAACTTTTACTGATTTTTTAAACACTTCATGAAACCTCCTCCCAGAGGGAGCCCTGCTGGCCCTTGTTCATCAGGGTGAAGCTGCTCCCTTTGGTGAGGCTGGCGCCACCCTCTTCTCCGCCTTCTCTGCCTTTCTGTACGCAATTATCCAGGCAACAATAAATCCAGCCTCCATCTTCCTGAACGTCTCATCTCTGCAGCGTCAATGAGAAGCAGACAGCATCAACAAGATGCTCTAAAGGTCCTACTTTGGTCAATGGCTCATCAGTGAGTGTGGGATCAAGGGCTTGGTTCCAGTGTTGGCAGCTATTCACCCCTGAAAACCTGGCCAAGGCGTTTCAAGGTGCTCCTTGCCTCCCCACCCCGCAACATGACCGACTGCTATGAGATTGCTTTGGCCGTGTGCTTGAATCCTCGTTCAGTGCACTTTAATGCCACACTCTTTGGAATGCAGACAAGGGGAAATGTTTAGTCAGGAACTGAGATTATTTGAGGGGGGAAACTGAGGCCTCTCCTCTGTGAACCTGCCAGTGTCACAATTCTGACAAGCGTCTGAAGCTTATCCAGTCATCCAATTGCTCAGGACTTCATTATCGCTCTGGGGAATTTCCACACTGTGAACAAGGGGTTAATACAAGAAGGTCTATTGGTGCCACTTTTCAGGTTTGGTCTCACATGAATGCGCTTTATAGCTTCACTCTCCCGATCCCCTGCATTGTCACTGAAAGGCTCCTAACATGTCTCGGCTGTGCATCTCTCCTCATTTGGGAATAAACAGTTCAGTTGGGTGATCCTTTTATCAGCCCCCCCCCCCACCGACCCGGGGCAGTGCACCTGCCCTCAGAGCCCTCACCAGCACAGTTTCTCCTCATTGTAATGTTGTACTGCACCATCCCTGCAGGCTGGAAGATGATGGTGCTGAGCTCTCACTGCCAGACCAGCTTGCACCATCCCTGAGTGAGCGTGGAACCCCCTCCCATCACCCCAGAGGAGCTTAATATTCAGGTTTCCCTCCCTCTAAGACCTTACAATCCAACCCCTTGTATTCCACAGTCCCACTGATTGTGGTGGATATCCGGTTGATATCTTTGGAACATGGTGAGGTGGATGTGTCCATGCCCCGTGTGGACCCTCACCCCTCCCCATCTCGAGGCCACGTGCACCGTTGAGTATGTACACCCCTCCCGCACCTTCAGATACTCCCACAATACCTTCCCCCCATCTGTAGGCTGCAGATGCCTATGCTGACTGAATGTGCCATCTGAGACCCAGCACGATGCCAGAAACCCTCTGGACCAATGCGAGTGATGCCTACGGCAATGCCCCCTGTGCACAACATGCTGGGCACAACTGAGACTGGGGCTGACAGGCCCTACTCCTCCCTGGACAGTCTTTGCAAGCTCGACAATGCTTCTTCACTCAGTGATCCTCCCTTTCTGCCCCTCACTCACCAATGTCATCCTGTAACGTACTGTCTCCCTGGCCTGGGGGAGGGGACACTTCCCCCTGCTCCCTCACTCCCCACTCCCTCCAGTCATGTGTCTGAGTGCAACACTCTTCCCCACTCTTCCCCACCCCCAGTGGATGCCTTGCCCTGCAGACCCTTCCCTTGCCTCTGGCCAGTTTCTCACCACCTTCCCCAGTGGAGGCCATGCCCTGCGGCACATTAAAAGCCACCATCACCTTAGCATTGGTCTGGTAGGTCTACACAAGCCCCTGAAAGTGATGTGGTGCTGCCGGTGAAGCCTGGCACTGTCTGAATTGCTGCAAGAGCTGCTCGATGCAAGATGGACGAACGAACCTTGAGGTTCCGGGCAAAGTGCAGGTCACCAGGTGAATGTCGCTTATACAGCGTTGTGAAACATGTCGGTCTAATTGGATGCCAACGTGCCTTGTTGATCCAGCATGGTGGGGCGATTCTGGCGAGTATCCCTTAAATTGAATTGGAAATATTGCATCACAGAATCTTTACATCATTCATTCATTCCGCCCATCGAGTCTGCACTGGCTCTCTGAAGGAGCATCCTACTTAGTCCCACTCCCTTGCCTTGTCCCCATACCCTTGCACATACTCTCTTTTCAGGTTGCAATCCAATTCCCTTTGGAATATCTCGATCAAACCTGCCTCCACCACCCTCTCAGCAAGTTCGTTCCAGACTCCAACCACCCTCTGGGTGAAATAATTCTTCCTCATATCACATTTGCTCCTTTTGCTAATTGTTTTGAATCTGTGCCCTCTAGTTCCTGATGCTGTCTTGAGTGGGAAGTTTCCCATTATTTACCCTGTCCTTACCCCTCAGCATCTTGAATTCCATTATCAAGTCTATTCTAAGCCTTCTTTTCTCCAAGAGAAACAGTCTCAACCTCTCCAACCTATCCTCATAGCTATAGTTCTTTATCGCTGAAACCATTCTTGTGAATCTCCTCTGTACTCTCTCCAATGCCTTCACATCTTTCCACAAGTATGGTGCCTAGAACTGGACGCAGTACTCCAGAAGAGGCCTGACTAACGTCTTATACAAGTTCAACATGACCTCCTTACTCTTGTACTCAATGGCCCTATTAATAAAGCCTGATACGATACGCTTTATTAACCACTCGCTCAACATACTTCCCACATCCTGTAGGCATTAGCTTTAATCACATTTGTTTGAGTGTAGAACACACCAGTATGTTGAAGCATTGTCAATATCATGTACAGTCTAATCCTTATTGTAGGAAGCTCCTGGGTAGAGGGTTAGAATGATCTATTAGATCTCCCATAACGTTGCTCATAAACTTAAACATGAAATATGAAGCAAAAACCATTAACAGAATTTTTTGCATTGCTCTTAATTAATTATATTTTGTTCCCTATGTCTATTTTAACATTTTTCTTGCAAATCTCCATTTAGCTTATGGACTGATTCCGGTAATCCTTCTTTTCTGATTAATCCTCTCACAGTCAGACATGCTTGTGTGTGGAGCCATTACGTTCATCTTTGTGTTTAACTAGCTGTGGCTTTTATTATGTTTTTTAATTATGTATTTACCTCTTAACAACATGAAGTATAATTCAATCTGTTTTGGCTTCTCATTAAAGCCATTGATTTGTGCAGTGAAGAGAATAAACCTCATATTGCAGGGAAGGGAATGTGGAGAGACGTACGAGATCCCAGAGTGAAAAAGTAGTGGCCGGTTAAGTCCAGAAGCTGCTTAGGACTGGAGGGGAGGAATGGAGGGAGTAAAGGAATTTCACGGACAGGACAGGGAGGAAGAAAGTGGTAACGTTCAGGGTCTGGGGATGGGATCTGGAATCGGGAGCGGGGTGCAAAACCAAAGTGGGATCGCACTCTGCCGCTGCAGGCGTTACAAGCATTGTTTACATTGATGCTCAATGGGAGGGACAAGCGGTGAAGTATTGGGAAAGAGTTTAGCTGTGGTTGAAGATGTTTATGAGGCCAGTGGGATGCAAGTGAGAAATTTATTGGAGCGATTGGAAGATGGGATTGTTAAATCTGGGATTCTTTGCTGAAGTCTTATTTTCCTGTGTGTGTTATAAATATTATTTTTCTGATGATGGAGTGGGGAGTGTGAAGAACTATCAACTGTGTCAGGTTATGGAGCAGCTGCAATTTGGTTTTTGATGCCTTGTGATTGTAGAAAGTGTTTGGAGATGCAGGGAGGGTTCGACACAATCCGAATGATGAGCAAGTGACAATAAAAAAGTAAACTAATTGGGAAAAAGACAACAGCAACGACATCATGGGCGGAAATTTCCGGTCCCACCAGCAGTAAGAAGCTTGGCGGGTGGAGGAGATTAATTTGACATGAGGCCAAAAACCTGTTTCCCGACAGCGGGATGAACTTCAGCCGTTCTGATCTCGGGACTGTCACGGCAAGTTAAAGGCAGTTCCAGCTTCCCGGTGGACAATGTCAGGAAGCTCTTTTGCATACATTAGCATGTCATGCACGCTCAGTCAAAGGCGAGATCGCCAGAGTTAAGGTCCCCCTCCAAATTAAGTTCACCGCCAGCCAGAAATGAGAATGTTCACACTCACCACTGCACATAACGTGCCTGGCACCTGGCGAGTTTGACTTCACGGGGAGCTGCCGTTACATTGTCCTCTTTGCTGGGAGCGTCTGTAAATGCCAGACGATGCTTGAGACCGGGTGGTGGCAACGCGCGTTGCTTGGAGGATGGCCAAGGAACGGGGGAAGGGTTAGCGGGGAAGATTGGAGCAGCGGCCGGGAATGGGTGGGAGGGATAGTGCAGGCTGTCCGAGTGCCCTTTAAATATGGCGCCCGGAGCTTCGAACCCCATGTGGTAACGACGGGGACGGTGACTTTCTGTCTGCCCCCGCAGCGAGAAACGGTGAACTCCTCACGGTTCCTTTTGTATGAAGCAAACGGCGCAAGGTCACGTGTGGTTAGTCATCCCACCCCACAACGGGAATCACTCTCACTTCCACACCACAACCAAACAGAGACTCCAGAGCAGAAGATTCTGCCTCTTGAATGTAAATAACCTTAAATGTAGTAAAATGTCACCATGCACTTCACAGGAGCCTGATCAAGCAGAATTTGACACTGAGCCACGTAAAGGTTTATTTAGGCAGACGACCAAAACCTTGGTCAAAGAGGTAGGTTATAAGGAGCGTCTTAAACGGAGGAGAGAGGCAAAGAGGTTTAGGAAGGGAATCCCAAAGCTGAGAGCACAGGCAGCTGAAGGCTCGGCTGCCAATGGGATTGCAAGAGACCAGATTGCAGGAGCGCAGAGTTCTTGGAGGATTACAGAGATCAGGAGTACTAAGGCCATGGAGGGACTTGAAAATAAGGATGAGAATTTTAAAACCGAGGCAAACGAGAGGCTAGCCGGTCTTAAATTTCCAACATTCAAGCAAACAATGAGGAAGGGCAGAATTGGCACTGAGACCACAACAATCACAAGCACAAAAATGCTTTTTATCACATACATCTCTCGCAATATTTTCATTAAAACGTCCTGTATCGTTACATTGGATTGTGAGACATGTGCTTTAGATTGTGAATGTCAGCAGACTCAATAAAACTGAATTAGATCTGCTGGTCCCAGTAAAATTGAAGTGACTGGGAATGGGGGAGAAAATCCTCCATTGGCTGGAGTTATATCTGACACAGAGGAGGATGGTTGTTGCTGCTGAAGGCCAGATATTTCAGTCACAGGACAAAGCTGCAGGAGTTTATCTTTTAAATACTGCTACAATTTATTGGCAACTGTAAGGTTTTCTTCAAAATAAAATTTTTGTAATAGCAGTAACAAAGCTTATTGACAATACTAGGGTTTATTAATTGAAATAAATAAAAATAAATATAAATAAATAAAAATAACTGAAACCTTAAAATAAAACAAATAAAATAATTAAAATAAATACCCAAACTAAGAAATGTAAAACTTTTGGCTGTAGGTGTTACTGGCTTTTAATAAGCACAGTAAATTGTAGTATACGTAGGAATAATCCTAAATTAATTAAGAAAGTAATTAAGTCAAGTTAACTAATTAACATAAAACACAATGGCAGGACAGGTGTTATGTTGCAGCTGTGGAATGTGGGTTCTTCTGGACTCTAAGGTGATCCAGGGCAAATACGTCTGCAGTAAGCGGCTAGAGGTATTTTTGTGATCAGGATTATTGATGTGGAAGCTGAACTGCAGACACTGCAAAACGTAAGGGAGAGGGAGAAATATCTGGACACTTTGTTTCAGAAGACGGTCACACCTCTTGGAATAGGGTTGTCTGTTTTGGACAGCAGTGAGGGACAGGAGGATGTGACCGTGAGTGAGGCAGGTAAAGGGGCCAAGCAGACAGTTGTGGAGGGACCTCAAACTTTGCAATTGTCAAACAGGTACAAGGTGCTTGTTACCTGTGTGGACGAAAGCGAGGTCTACAGGGTATATAAGCAGACTGGCCATGTCAGCATGGTACAGGAAGCTGTTTGAGCTGGGGGGGAAGCAGAAATGAATATCGTGGTAGTAGGGGACAGTACAGTGAGGGGGATTGATACTGCACCCTGCAGCAAAGAGTGAGAGTCCAAATGGCTGTGTTGCCTGCCCGGTTCCAGGGTTCAGGACATTTGCTCAGGGCTGGAGAGGATCTTGCAGTGGGAGGGGGACGATCTGATTGTCGTGGTCTATGTAGGTACCAATGACATAGGTAGAATAAGGAAAGAGGTCCTGCACAGTCAGTATGAAAAGTTAGGCACCAAATTAGGAAGCAGAACCACAACCGTAACAATCTCTGGATTATTATCTGAGCTGCATGTAAATTGGCAGAGGGCATATAAGATTAGACAGATGAATGCGTGGCACACAGACTGGTGAGTGAGAAGTGGGTTCTGGTTTGTGGGGCACTGGCACCAGTACTGGGGTAAGTGGAGGCTGTACCATCGGGGCGGTCCAAACCTGAACTGTGCTGGGAGCAGTGTTCTGGTCAGCTGCACCAATAGGGAAGCAGGAAGGGCTTTAAACTAAACAAGAGGGCAGTGAGGGATCCAGCTTGGGGGTGGACGTAGAAAATCAAGGGGTAGATTCAAGGCAGGAGAGCAAAATAGTAAGATGGGAAATGAGGGTCAGAGAGTGGCAGGAAGGGACTGAGAGAAAAGAAATCTAAGAACACACCAACGGTCAAGACTAGATGGTACAAAGAAAGTAAAAAGACAACGCTAAAGACTCAGGGTGGAATTGTCCCAGATTTGCATTAAGTGCAGTAGCGGGTGGGTGAAACGACATTTTACCCACCGGCCGCGATGGTGGGTTTTCACACCGTATCGTCCCAAACCCACCACATTATTTATACCCTCGCGGGAAACACGTCATTTCCATGGCAAACGGGCTCCTATTCACCCGCCCACCATCACCCCACCTCTGCATCACGCCGGGCGCCATGTTTAAAGTCCAGCCGCGGGCGCACATCTCAGCGCTTCCAGACCACCGTTGCTGCATGGAAGACGTGGCCCTGAAACTGAAGAAGACAGCAGCCCCCTGGTTCAGCGATGCATCCACCAGGATGTCCGCTAACCCCGCTCTGGCCACAGGATAGGCAGCAGCAGCAATAGCTGGGCTTGGGAGCCGGTGACAGCGGGGTCAGCGCCAACGTCTTTCAGGAGAGGACAGTCACCCAGCGCCACAAGAGGATGAATGGTCTCCTCCGTTCCACCAGGGTGAGTCACTCTTCTCATCACTCCCAACCCACACACTCACAAACCCATCACACACCCACAGGGCCCTCACTCACTGCCTGCTCAAGGGACATCACTATTCACTCTCTCACACACACCTTCATTGTCCTCATCCCATCCATGGGAGCACTCACCACCCACACAGGCCAGGTAAACTTATCATCTGGCCTAACAGGCATCCTGCTTACACTCTCTCCATCTCTATTCATGCAGGACAAAAGGGAGAGGTCACAGACTGATGGCAGAATGCCTGACATCAAGGTCCTCACAGACTTTGAAAACAGAACCATCCAACTGGACCGATCCTGTGCTGACAGTGAGGTTGGTGCTGTTCTACCAAGTGAGGATCCAGCAGTGCAACATCCATCAGATAACCATGCTGTGAGTGATGTGTCCTCTTTCACAGGCCACTTCCATGCACTAATTATCTCTCCTCACTCTCGCAGGCACATGCAAATGTAACCCCAATATTTAAAAAAGGAAGTGGTGAAAGAAACACAGAAGTAGAGACCAGTTAGCCTAACAACAGTAGTGGGGAAAATGCTGGAGCCTATTATAAAAGACTTGGTAACAGAACACTTGAAAAGCATAAACGGGATTAGCCAAAATCAGCATGGGTTTATGAAAGGGAAATCATACTTAACTAATCTACTGGAATTTTTTGAGGATGTAACTAGTAGAATAGATAAGGGCGATCCAGTAGATGTGGTGTATTTGGATTTCAAAAAGGTTTTTGATAAGGTCCCACATCAGAGGCTAGTAGACAAAATTAAAGCACACGGGGGTTGGGGGTAATATACTGACATGGGTTGAGAATTGGTTGGCAGACCAGAAACAGAGAGTGGGAATAAACAGGTCTTTTTCCGAATGGCAGGTGGTGACTAGTGATGTACCACAGGGATCAGTGCTTGGGCCCCAGCTATTCACGATATATAAATGACTTGGATGAGGGAACCAAATGCAATATTTCCAAGTTTGCTGATGACACAAAACTGGGTGGGGTTGTGAGTTGTGAGAAGGATGCAAGGAGGTTTCAGGGTGATTTAGACAAGTGTGTGAGTGGGCAAACACATGGCAGATGCAGTATAACATGGATAAATGTGAAGTTATACACTTCAGTATGAAAAACAGAAAGGCAGAGTATTATTTAAATGGTGATATATTGGGAAATGTGGATGTACAAAGGGATCTGGGTGTTCTTGTACACCAGTCAATGAAAGTAAATAGGCAGGTGTAGCAAGCAGTTAGGAAAGGAAATGATATGTTGGCCTTCATTGCAAGAGGATTTGAGTTCAGAAGTAGGGATGTCTTACTGCAGTTATACAGGGCCTTGGTGAGACCACACCTAGAGTATTGTCTGCAGTTTTGGTCTCCCTACCTAAGAAAGGATATAATTGCCGCAGACGGAGTGCAGCGAAGGTTTACTAGGCTGATACCGGAGACAGCAGGACTGTCGTATGAGGAGAGATTGGCTTGACCGGGCTTGTCTTCACTAGAGTTTAGAAGAGGGGATCTGATTGAAACGTATAAAATTCTAACAGGGCCACACAGACGAGATGCAGGGAGGATGTTTCCCCTGGTTGGGGAGTCTAGAACCAGGGGCCACAGTCTCAGGATACGGGGCAGGCCATTTAGGCCTGAGATGAGGAAAAATGTCTTCACTCAGAGGGTGGTCAACCTGTGGAATTCTTTGCTACAGAAGCTGTGAAAGCTGGGTCATTGAGAATATTCAAGAAAAAAAGTGATAATTTCTTTGGATATTAGGGGCATCAAGGAGTATGGAAAGAAAGTGGGAATATGGTGTTGAGATAGAGGATCAGCCATGACCATATTGAATAGTGGAGCAGGCTTGAAGGGCTGAATGGCCTTCTCCTGCTCCTAGTTTCTATGTTTCTATCTGCCAGACAGCTCACAGAGTGCATGACCCAGGGCCTCCAGCCAAACCCCAAAGAAACCTCTGAAGAGGAATCTGGAGGCAGCCTCCCTGAAGTCCCGTCACAGCGCTCACCCACACCCTCCACCAGCGCAGAGACACACACCTCGGTGGGACCGAGCTTTAGAATAGCCCTGAGATCACAATCTGGTGAGCACATCGCACTTTCTGATCCACTGCAGGCGGAGGCAGAGACTTCCCAGGTGTTCGGCACTCGGAGGACTGCTGGAGACCAGAATGTTGCTGAGTCCGAGTCAGATGACTCAGTCATATCACAGTTGCTGGAGCTGCAAAGGCAAGTTAAGGAACATCAGGAAGGGATGTCCGCTGTACTCCGCAGATTACAAGGCATGATGGAGGAGACAGCAGCATGCCGATGCACTGAGGTCAACACTGGTAGGATGGTGGCCGCCATGGAGGTCTTGGTCCAGGACTTCACACCTGCAATCCTACGCAGGCTGAACTCCATCACTGATGCCATAGTTGGCCTCCAACAATGGGTACACGAGAGGGGTGCCGGGCAGCTCGATCTCACTCCAGCTAGCCCTGCTCCTCAAGGAGTCAGCCAGAGGCCCCCAGGCACCCATAGGGAGGAGGATCAGCAGGTGCACACTCCGGGCCCATCCACCCAGGTGACTCCAAGAGTGTCCGGCCCATCCGATTCCCCTCTTCCTGAGACCTCAGTACCTCCAGTTCCACAGGAGGGTGACACTGCCACACAGCAGGACCCCGAAAGCAGGCCGGGGCCCTCCAAGTCTTGGCCCACCAAGGTCATCACAGCCAGGGTGTAGCAGTCAGCAGGCTGCCTCCACCTCCATTGTGGATGTCTGGGGAGCACAGGGTTAGGAAGGTTAAGGAGAATTAGTTGCACAGCCTGGGCATGGGTGTTAATCACCTGTACATAATATTCACCATTGTCAGTAAACTCCCTAGAATGTCTCCCTACCTGTGGCTCCTTGTTCTTGTCACTCAGATGTGAAACCTTTCTGCACAAGATAAAGGCAGGTGTCTCAGTCCAGGGCCTCTTCCCTGTGATTTGCGCAGCCTTCAGGCCAAAGTGATGGTCCAGCCTCACACTCCCTGGAAACATTACTGATGCCTGCACCTTGGTGGTCCTGGTCATTGCTGCCAGAATGTTGTGGGCAGGCGACACAGAGTTCAATCATTCTCTCTGTGTGCTCTCAGCATCTTTAAGGAGGAGCTGGCCCCCATCTCTTCAGCATCTGTGACCACTCATGTTATGCTCTTGAAGGGATCAGGTGCTGAAGGCGGACATAGCATCAGACGTTGCTCAAGTTTCACGGCTGTGTCTCTATGATATGACTCTGGTCACAGAGCCTAAGCGAGCTGCCCTCAGGCAGACAGGAGTCTGACATTCTCAGAGGTTGTGTGAGGATATGTGGAGTGTCCTCACTGCATGTTATCATCATCCTCCTGCAATGGAGCAACTATTAGGGCTTTCACTGCGTCTCCATGACAGGAGCATTCTCACAGAGGGTATTCACGCTGCCATAAGCCAGACTGGAGTCAAACATTCATAAATGTGATATGAAGATCTATGGGGTCACCATGTCGACATCATCCTCCACAAATATGGCAGCTATGAGGGCCTCCCAAGTGGGCCTGCCTCGTCTGGCCAGTGCAAGGGCCTCATCCCTGCCATTGTCACCTCCAGGGACCTCCTCACCCTCATCCCCATCAGCGTCCTCCTCATCGGAGGAGACGTGCAGCTCCTCCATCGCCTCCTCAGCCAGCTCGTCTCCCCGTTGGAACAATAGTTTGTAAAGGGCACAGCAGACGACGATGATGTGTGACACCCTCTGCAGACTGTATTGCAGGGCTCCACCAGACCGGTCCAGGCACCGGAACCATATCTTCAGCATCCTGATGGTGTGCTCCACCAAGTTGTGAGCTGCTGCATGAGCCTCAGTATAGCATCGCTCTGCTGCAGTCTGAGGCTGCTGCACGGGTGTCATCAGTCACGGCCTCTGTGGGTAGCCCTTGTCTCCAAGGAGTATGGATAGAGTGGACGTGGGGAAGATGTTTCCATTAGTAGGAGAGACTAGGACCTGAGGGCACAGCCTCAGAGTAAAGGGAAGACCTTTTAGAACAGAGATGAGGAGGAACTTCTTTAGCCAGAGAGTGGTGAATCTATGGAATTCATTGCCACAGAAGGCTGTGGAGGCCAGGTCATTGTGTATTTAAGACCGAGATAGATAGGTTCTTGATTGGTAACGGGATCAAAGGTTACGGGGAGAAGGTGGGAGAATGGGGTTGAGAAACTTATCAGCCATGATTGAATGGCAGTGCAGACTCGATGGGCCAAATGGCCTACTTTCTGCTCCTATGTCTTATGGTCTTATGGATCTAACATGCCCTGCCATCTTCAATGACTTACGTACATATGACCCAAGGTCCCTCTCTGTTCGTGTACTTCCTTTAGAGGCTCTTCCTTTATTTTATACTGTCTCACCACATTCTGCCTGCCAAAATGAATCGCCTCACACTTCTCTGCATCGAACTTCATCTGCCACTTGTCTGCCCAGCCCACCCACATGTCAATGTCCTTTTGAAGTTCCAGGCTATCCTACTGAAATGACATTCCCGATGTGCCGTGGTTGGAAACACAGCCCGCCACTGAAAGCTGGAGCAGAGGATCGCAGGCTGCTTTCACCATGCCCTAACACCGGGTTTTTTGTTTCTTGCGATATTTTCTGCTCCCACCTGCCATGCCGCTCGCCGCGGGAGGGGGCAGAAAATCCCGGCCACAGACGCGCTTGAGGAAAATACAGTTGAAGAGATTGGTGCAGTTTTACAAGTTACAAACAAAGGAACAGTTTACAAGTCACATGATTGGCTTGTCTCAGTGCAGGCCTAGTGAAGAAAACATTCTTTTTGACTCTGTAAGTGTAGCTAGGTGAATTCAAGAACAAAATTGTATAGCAAAGTTATTGCAGGATTCCCTCGAGGAGGTGGATTTTTAGCAAGTCATAAAGTTAGTTGCTTGTAGTTTTTTTACTAGGTCAGTTTTTTACACTGGTGGACTTGAAAAGCAGACTTGGAGATCTTAAAATGTTGCAGTCTCCAGTTTTAAGGCATAGATGTTGTTGCCTTAACTGAGGCTGTTGCTTCAGCTGTGCTGTTTGCAGACTGACTGGTTTCTCCCTGGTTCTAAGGGTAATAAGATTTGTTACCTGTAGTCATTCTTGGTCATGTGACCACATGATCATACTTTTATTGTCCACCCAGAATGATGTGAAGTTAGAAGCCATTTGCCACATAATGGGGAATGGCTGGTGGGCATTCACACCTATTTATGATGAACTGGTTTCTCTACAGGTCTCTTTGTTTTGAGCTCGGAGTCAATGAGTCTCGGGCTCCACAGAACTTGAGTTTTGGTAAGTCCATAAAAAAAATAGATGGTGTGAATTCCTCAAATGGTTTTGTCCTGGTACATCCATTCAAGCGAGGCAGCACACCCATGGTCATTCAATTAGGAACTTTCCAGATGCTTGAGGTCAGTCCGAGTCTGTGCAGAAATTGCAAAATTCACCTGAACTTCGGCACCTATCTTAGCATTTTTAAAAGAAAGGGCAGTATCTGACAATTATTCTGCTGCATTCAGTCCATGATTAAAGCCATGAATATGACTCACCTTCATTGGGGCACGACAAAAGAAAAGATGTTTAATTTTGGGAGATAAAATACCTTATTTCCACTGTAATTTACAGAAGGTGTTCACACTTTTGACAGATGTGGTTTGTTACGATCCCAGCTGATGTTACTACTGGACAAGCCAGATCTCATGGTAGAACCCGGTTTGATAGATCCAAACTTTTATTTTTTTCTTTAGGAACATGAAGAGTGACTACTGAACAGAGCCATGGGAGCCAGCCAATCAACTTCTAACAAAAGAATGCAACATTTATTAAATAAGAAAAGATGAACTATATTACAATACCCCCTTCACCCGCAATGATACCCTTACAGATATACACAGATTTGTAAGGATAACACAAGTTACAAACGCTTTCTTAAACTCTCATGTTCACAGTAAGTACACAGTCTATGTAAAACAATAGCTTTGGGGGAGGTAATGGCGTAGTGGTATTGTCACTGGACGAGTAATCCAGAGACCCAGGGTAATGCTCTGGGTACCTGGGGGTTCGAATCCTGCCTCAACAGATGGTGGAATTTAAATTCAATAAAAATCTGGATGATGTCTGACAACGACCATGAAACTGTTCATTAATGTCCTTTAGGGAAGGAAATCTGCCGTCCTTACTTGGTCTGGCCTACATGCGACTCCAGACCCACAGCAATGTGGTTGACCCTTAACATCTGAAATGGCCGAGCAAACACCTCAATTGTATCACACCGCTACAACGTCTCCACAATCCAGCATCAACCTAGGCACCAGAAACAACAAACTGCAAACTCAGCCCTGTCGACCCTGCAAAGTCCTCCTTACTAACATCTGGGGGCTTGTGCCAAAATTGGGAGAACTGTCTCACAGACTGGTCAAGCAACAGCCTGACATGGTCATCCTCACGGAATCATATCTTACAGATAATGTCTCTTACACCACCATCACCATCCCTGGGTATGTCCTGTCCCACCAGCAGGGCAGAGGTGGCAGCATAGTGGTATACAGTCGGGAGGGAGTTGCCCTGGGAGTCCTCAACATCAACTCCGGACAACATGAAGTCTCATAGCATCAGGTCAAACATGCGCAAGGAAACCTCCTGTTGATTAGCACATACCGCCCTCCCTCAACTGATGAATCAATGCTCCTCCATGTTGAACACCACTTGGAGGAAGCACTGAGGGTGGCAAGGGTGCAGAATGTACTCTGGGTGGGGACTTCAATGTCTATCACCAAGAGTGGCTCGGTAGCACAACTACTGACCAAGCTGGCCAAGTCTTAAATGACATAGCTGCTAGACTGGGTCTGCGGCAGGAGGTGAGAGAACCAATAAGAGGGAAAAACATATTTATCCTCACCAACCTGCCTGCTGCAGATGCATCTGTCCTTGACAGTATCGGGAGGAGTGACGACCGCACAGTCATTGTGGAAATGAAGTCCCACCTTCACTTTGAGGATACTCTCCATCGTGTTGTGTGGCACTACCACCGTGCTAAACAGGATAGATTTCAAACAGATCTAGCAACTCAAGGCTGGGCATCCTTGAGACGCTGTGAGCCATCAGCAGCAGCAGAATTGTACTCGAACACAATCTGTAACCTCATGGCCCAGCATATCCCCCACTCTACCATTACCATCAAGCCAGGGGATCAACCCTGGTTCAATGAAGAGTGCAGGAGGGCATGCCAGGAGCAGCAACAGACATATCTAAAAATGAGGTGTCAACCTGGTGAAGCTACAACACAGGACTACTTGTGTGCCAAACAGCATAAGCAGCAATTGTTAGACAGAGCTAATTGATCCCACAGCCAACAGATCAGATCTAAGCTCTGCAGTCCTGCCACATCCAGTTGTGAATGGTGGTGGACAATTAAACAACTCACTGGAGGAGGAGACGCCACAAATATCCCCATCCTCAATGATGGAGGAGCCCAGCACATCAGTGCAAAAGATAAGGTTGAAGCATTTGCTACAATCTTCAGCCAGAAGTGCCGAGTGGATGATCCATCTCGGCCTCCTCCAGAGGTCCCCAGTATCACAGATGCCAGTCTTCAGCCAATCCGATTCAGTCCACGTGATATCAAGGAATGGCTGAAGACACTGGATACTGCAAAGGCTATGGGCCCTGACAATATTCTGGCAACAGTACTAAAGACTTGTGCTCCAGGACTTGCCGTGCCCCTAGCCAAGCTGTTCCAGTACAGCTACAACACTGGCATCTACCCGGCTATGTGGAAAATTGTTCAGGTATGTCCTGTACACAAAAAGCAGGACAAATCCAAACTGGCCACTCACCGCCCCATCAGTCTACTCTCCATCATCAGTAAAGTAATGGAAGGTGTCATCACCAGTGTTGTCAAGCGGCTCTTGCTTAGCAATAACCTGCTCACTAACGCCCAGTCTGGGTTCTGCCAGGGCCATTCAGCTCCTGACCTCATTACAGCCTTGGTTCAAACATGGACAAAAGAGCTGGACTCCCGAGGTGAGGTGACAGTGACTGCCCTTGACATCAAGGCAGCATCTGACTGGAGCCCTAGCAAAACTGGAGTCAATGGAAATCAGGGGGAAAGCTCTGCTCGCTGGAGTCACACCTAGCGAAAAGGAAGATGGTTGTGGTTGGTGGAGGTCAGTCATCTCAGCTCCAGGACATTACTGCAGAAGTTCCTCAAGTGTAGATGCAGAGGCTGTGGGAAGGGTTTTGAATGAATATTTTGTCTCTGTGTTTACAAAGGAAAGGGAGGATGTAGATATAGTAGTCCAGGAAGAACACTGGGAGATATTGGACGGGATAGTCATAAAGAGAGGGGAAGTACTCGAAGGGTTGAAATCCTTGAAAGTTGGTAAGTCACCAGGGCCAGATGGATTGTTTCCGAGGCTGCTGAAGGAAGTCAGGAAGGAGATAGCAGATGCTCTGAGGATGATTTTCCAATCTTCACTAGATACAGGGGAGGTACCGGAGGTCTGGAGAAATGCAAACGTAGTTCCATTGTTTAAAAAGGATCAAAGGGAATGCCAAACAATTATAGGCCAGTTAGTCTTACATCAGTGGTGAGCAAATTAGTAGAATCAATCCTGAGAGATAGGATTAACTGTCATGTGGAAAGGCATGGACTAGTCAGGGATGGTCAGCATGGATTTGTTAAAGGAAGGTCTTGCCTCACAAATTTGATTGAATTCTTTGAGGAAGTGACAAGAAGGGTTGATGAGGGTAGTGCAGTGGATGTTGTGTACATGGATTTTAGCAAGGCATTTGACAAGGTCCCACATGGCAGATTGGTCAGGAAAGTAAAAGCCCATGGGATTCAGGGTGATGTGGCAAACTGGATAAAAGGTTGGCTTTGTAACAGGAATCAAAGGGTAATGGTCGCTGGATGCCCTTGCGAATGGAAAGTTGTCTCAAGTGGTGTTCCACAGGGCTCGGTGTTGGGACCCTTGCTGTTTGTGTTATATATTAACGATTTGGACGTGAATGTGGGGGGCACGATTGGGAAATTTGCAGATGACACAAAGATTGGCCGAGTAGTGGATAGTGTAGAGGATAGCCATAATCTCTAAAACGATATAGATGGGTTGGTGGAGTGGGCGGTAAAGTGGCAGATGGATTTTAACATAGAGAAGTGTGAGGTCATACATTTAGGGAGGTCAAACAGTTTCAGGGATTACAAAATAAATTGGAATATACTAAAAGGGGTAGATGAAGTGAGAGATCTTGGCGTACAAGTACATAGGTCCCTGAAGGCAGCAGTTCAGGTAGACAAGGTTGTAAAGAAGGCATATGGAATGTTCTCCTTCACTGGCAGAGGTATAGAATATAAAAGTAAGGATATAATGTTGGAATTGTATAAAACACTGGTGAGGCCACAACTGGAGTATTGTGTGCAGTTCTGGTCACCACATTACAGGAGGGACGTAATAGCTCTGGAGAGAGTGCAGATGAGGTTTACAAGAATGTTGCCAGGGTTAGAAAAGAGTAGATACGAGGAGAAATTGGATAGGTTGGGATTAATTTCCTTAGAACAAAGAAGACTGAGAGGTGACTTGATTGAGGTGTACAAAATTATGAGGGCAATAGATAGAGTGGACAGGATAAAATTGTTTCCCTTGATGGAGAATTCTAGAACTAGGGGACATAGATTCAAGATAAGTAGCAGAAGGTGCAGGGGGGACATGAGGAAGAACATTTTTACGCAGAGGGTAGTGGGTGTCTGGAATTTGCTGCCTAAGTTGATGGTAGAGGCGGAAACTCTAAACTCTTTTAAAAAGTACCTGGATCTGCACCTAAAGTGATGTAAGCTGCAGGGCTATGGGCCGGGTGCAGGAAGGTGGGATTAGAAAGGGCACCTGGGTGTCCTAGGGCTGGCATGGACAAGATGGGCCGAGTGGCCTCCTTCTGTGCTGTAACTTTTCTCTGGTTCTAATGTCCTCGGCCCAACCATCTTCAGCTGCTTCATCAATGACCATCCTTGCATCATAAGGTCAGAAATGGGAATGTTCTCTGATGATTGCACAATGTTCAGCACCTCAATACTAAAGCAGTCCATGTCCAAATGCAGCAAGACCTGGACAATATACAGGTTTGGACTGACAAATGGCAAGTAACATTCATGCCACACAAGTGCCAGGCAATGACCATCTCAAACAAGAGAGAATCTAACAATTGCCCCTTGATGTTCGATTGCATTAGCATCACTGAATCCTCCACTATCGACATCCTGGGGGTTACCATTGTCCAGAAACTGAACTGAACTAGCCATATAAATACTGTGGCTACAAGAGCAGGTCAGCGGCTAGGAATCCTGCGACAAGTAACTCACCTCCTGACTCCCCAAAGCCTGTCCACCAACTACAAGGCACAAGTCAGGTGTGTGATGGAATACTCTCCACTTGCCTGGATGAGTGCAGCTCCCACAACACTCAAGAAGCTTGAAACCATCCAGGACAAAACAGCCTGTTTGATTGGCACCACATCCACAAACATTCACTCCCTCCAGCACTGACGCACAGTAGCAGCAGTGTGTACCATCTACAAGATGAACTGCAGGAATTCACCAAGGCTCCTTAGACAGCACCTTCCAAACCCATGACACTACCATCTAGAAGGACAAGGGCAGCAGATAGATGGGAACACCACTACCTGGAAGTTCCCCTCCAAGTCACTGACCATCCTGACTTGGAAATATATCGCCGTTCCTTCACTGTTGCTGGGTCAAAATCCTGGAACTCCCTCCCTAACAGCACTGTGGGTGTACCTACACCACATGGACCGCAGCGGTTCAAGAAGGCAGCTCACCACCACCTTCTCAAGGGATGGGCAATAAATGCTGGCCCAGCCAGCGAAGCCCACATAATGTGAATGAATGAAAAAAAGTGACCTGTGGTCAGGCACACCACACTCTGAAACCAAGTGACAGATGCCACCTCAAACAGAGGCGATGGAACTCTCATCAACTCCCCCCAGACGCTTGTTACACTGTAAGCCAACTGGTCTCACTGAACTCCGTCTTTCACTCGAGGGTTTCCAATCTCCACCCTCGAAGAACCCGCTTTGGAATTTTCTCCCAAACGATGCTTTCTCTCAAACGCCTTCCACAAGGATCCACTTCCAGTGTTTCAATCTCTCCTTCCGATGTTCCCCTCCCTTGGTTCACCACATGCTTTCAAACTTCACCTTCCACACTCTCCCACTCTCAGATACTCAGCTGTGCCAACAGAACACCACTGCTTCACATGTCCATAGTAAAGAGTTACAGACCTTCGGCTGTTCCCTTGGATTTTCTGTCTTCTCACCACAAGCCCAGCTTGCTTTAAGTCTTCGACCTGCAACTTCCTCCCTTTAAGCCTGGAGCTTTCCTCTCTGCTCCTTACTTTCACTTCCACTGAACAGAATCTTCCAGATTCCTGTTCTTCCTTTAACTAGAAGGTCGTCTTGAGACTACTTTTTTTCCTTTCGGACTTGCTCCCAGTTTCTGGGACCTTCTCCTGTTCTTATGGGAAATCTGCTCTCTCTGCAGTTCCCTCTGCTGTGTCCAGCCTCTTCTGACTCCTAGCTTCCAGCTGAACTGAAACTACTTTCCCAGTTTGCTCTGTCTTTGTGGGTCCCTCTCTCTGGACCCCTGTTTCTAGGCAACACACAGTTTTTCTACCTTGTGTTCATTTTAGCTTCACTTCAAGGGTCGTAAAACCTCATTAGAATGCAGGCATCTTTTGAAGCGAAACCAAAACTCAAGCTGCCCCATTGTTAACATACAAATTCCAGAAACACAAATTAAACTTAAACTTAAAGCTAAAACTCATTCCTAATACCCAGAAATCCAAACATAACTTACTTAACCTATTGCTAGTTCCTAAAGGTACTCCAAATTGAAGATCACAAAGAAAGATGATCAATGCTGTTTTAGAATTGAAAGTCTGAGTTTCTTTCCTGAGGACCTACATTGCAATACTCAAAAACCACGTTAGAGGAAGAGGCAGCAGAATAGGGAAGTCAGACAACGCTGTAGGGACAGCAGCCCCATTCTAAGGGACCTTGATTCAATGCAGGTGAGCTTGTAGCTGCAACTCAAACAAACTGCAGGGAAACAAAACTATTTGCTTCAATCCTTAAACAGGTAATTTTCCCGGCATACTCACAGCAGGCCAAAACCTACTGCACCATCGTATCCTCTGCTAAACGTCAAACAATCAAAATATACAATGTTTTGCAAAATAAGTCTGAACGAAAGCTCTTAAAACAAATTTGAAAATACAATTAAGAGTCATCTCCCAATACTACACAGATGTATTAATACATCTGGCAACATATAATTTGCTTATCTGGGCTGACAAAGAATGGGTGATGTCAGTAAAAGGTCATAGGTATATGCAAAACACATACTAATTTACCATTCCATTCGTATGAACAGGAAATGAATAGGATTTCCATCTGGACTCGCTGACTGCACTGGTCAATATTAAATTACCTGCTATGAGTCTCGGTCATATTGTATGTCTTGTCGTATGAGGAGAGATTGGTTCGACCGGGCCTGTATCCACTAGAGTTTAGAAGAATGAGAGGGGATCTGGTTGAAACGTATAAAATTCTAACAGGGCTAGACAGACTGAATACAGGGAGGATGTTTCCCCTGGTTGGAGAGTCTAGACCCAGGGGCCACAGTCTCAGGACACGGGTCAAGCCATTTAGGCCTGAGATGAGGAAAGATTTCTTCACTCAGAGGGTGGTCAACCTGTGTGATTCTCTACCACAGAGGCTGTGGAGGCCAGGTCACTGCCTATATTCAAGAAAGAAATTAATAAGTTTTTGGGATATTAGTGGCATCAAGGGGTATGGAGAGAAAGCGGGAATATGGCGTTGAGATAGAGGATCAGCCATGATCATATTGAAAGGCAGAGCAGGCTTGATGGGCCGAATTACCTACTCCTGCTCCTAGTTTCTATGTTCAGATACATCCCATCCACCTCCTCTCCTGTTGTTACTAGGGCTGGATTTTACGTTCCGTGACCAGTGGGTTTGAAGGCAGGGGGGCTTGTTCAATCCAACTGACAGCCAACCCGCCTACCCTTGCCCCCACCACAATTTTACCAGTGATGGGCAGGCATCGGGCAGCCTGCCCACCAGTGGGTAAATTGAGGCCTTTAAGCAGGCAATTAATTCCCAATTAAGGGTCTCATCCCACAAGTGGTGGGAGAGGCCCAGGCCAAGCGACCAGCTCCGCAGGTTTCCTGTGCAGGCCAGTGGCGGGCAGGGGTGGTCGCTCCTTAATGGGCCCGCTGAGCCGATGGGATGGGCCCCCACAAGGTTTTGACTCCCCTCCTAGGTTGCCGTCCCCATGTTAGCGTCTCAGACCCCAGACCCCCACACCCTCTTGCCAGGACCTACCAGCTTGGCCCCCTGCGCAACCCCTGTACCCTGACCCAAATCCAAGATCCAGCTCCGCCCTGCCTCTGCCCCAAAGTGCTGGAGAGCTGCCGGCCTCTGACTGGTCAGCAGCTCTCGGAGGTGGGATTTCCTCTTCCTGAGGGGTGTAAATCCTTCCTCCAGACTATTAACATCCCATTGGCTGTTAAATGACTGCAGGGCAGCTGGTGTTCCCCTCTATGGGCTATTAACCAACACCCCCCTTCCTCCACTGAATACTTAGCCAATGGGGTGCAGGGACACCTTGAATAATTCAGCCCTCGTTCTCTGCAACATAACAGCCCAATGTCATCATCCTTCACATGCAGTGGCAAAATTGGCGAAAAGAGTTTTTGATAAATATTTTCTGTTCTTTGAGGCACCCAATATAATTAATGATTTTTACAATGGAGAGCAGGAGCTCCCATGAATCATTGTTCCATATCTGACCCTACACTACATCAACCAGGATTCAACTGTCCATACAACAGCAGAATTCCTGCAGATGCTGGAGATTTGAAATAAGTATAAAATGCTGGACATACTCAGCAGGTCTGGCAATGTCTGCGGAGAGGGAATCAGAGTTAATGATTCAGGTTGCTGGCCTTTCATTAGAACTGGGAAACAGAAATGTAACAGGTTTTAAGCAAGTACAAAGGCAGGGAAAGAGGAGCTCTGTGCTAGGAGGGGATTGGAGTAATTAAGAGACAGAAGGGACGATGGTGCAAGGCAATAGGAGATGGCACTGGGGCTAGTAAAGAAGCAAAAGATACGTCCAGATGAGGTATAAATGGGAAAAGCAGAATCATAAAAAGAGAGGCAGTGGTTATGATCTGAAATATTTACATACAAACAAAGAGCAGGAGTAGGCCATTCAGCCCCTCATGTTTGAGACAACAGATGTTCTTCAGGCAACATCCAAACCATTGATATCTGGCCCCACATGCTGGTGACAACAAGCTCCCAGATGGCTGAAATTATACACCAAGTCTGTATGCGTGAAAAGTAATCATAATAAGTTAAAAGGGTTTTGCAAATCTAGGCACAAGGCCTTTCAAAATCCAGGTTGGATGTTAGTTCCTCAAAAACGTCAAAGGCATGAGTGAGGTACAATCCTCCCCTTCTGTGCTGACTGCTATTTACGGGGTTATTAACAGACAGAGAATCCTCAACTTCACTCCCAATAACCAATTCATGATGTTTTACCAAGTATAGGTAGCACGCTGAGGGGCTTATGCTTGTCTGATGAGCTCTGTCACCCTTTTAGAAAATGACACCCAATAAGCAAAATTCACCAATTCCCTCCCAGAGACAACAGTTAACCTCCTTGTATCTTGACTTTGGCCACTAAGTCTTGTGGCTACCAAACCTGCCCAAATGGCTAACTCTACCTGCACTACACGTCTCAAAATCACGCTCCCTCAACTGTTGAGGTCCTTAAGCACTGAGCAGGCTAGGTCTGATCTGGGTCACAGTTTTTTCTTCCACTGAAATGGAAGTATCAGCAGGGAAGTGCTCCATCTAGTGATCAAAGATAAACCACCAAAAGCCACCCATTAATACCTTTAAACGTGTGACTCATCACAATCCAGCCCGGCCTCTCACGGTGCGCCAACAAACTTCAGCCCAACCAACGCGCCAGTGCCGATATTCTCATTCCGTTTGACCTTTCAACTCTGTGCTTGCTGACTCCAGGGGCAGAACGTTACACCCAGCACGCGCGGGCTGGTGCTTACCCGAACCTATCGGCCATAAAATCGCACAAGACCACGTCAGGCGAGGGTCCCGATGTCACTGCGCCCTCGCGTGATATCTTGCTCGGGCGAGTGCGTGTGCTGAAGTTGGAAGCGGGCCCACAGGCTATTAGCGGGAAATGAAGCCCACTAACGGCTCCATTGTCTGCGACTTTTCGTTGCCCGCCCTACCTTACAGTTGGCCGATGGTCAAATTGGCCAGGCGGCCTTTACGTTTTTCATCAAACCTCAACCAAGGGCGGGTGTGGGGGGTGGGGTGGGGGTGGGTGTGGTGGGGGTGGGGGGGTGAAATTTCCATTAGGAAATAAAATAAAAATAAATATCTGGGGACAGCATTTTTATGAGGGTGTGCTTTCAGGCGCTTGACTGTGATGCACGGACATCCTTTTGCAAATCTTGACAGCTTTATTTCATCTGCGGCTCCCTGAGGCAGCTCTCTGACCTCAGGATGCTCTCTCGCAGCGCTCCTCCCCCCAACCCCCGCCTGTCATGCCGGGGGTGACGTCGTCTCCCGCCCCCCCATCCCGGTAGCGCTGAGCCTTTCAGCGCGGGTTTCACTGGCCGACCAGTGTGAGGTCGCAGGGCTGATCCATTTCCCAGCCGTTCCTGCCAATCGTGGGTACCCGACAACCGAAAGATTCAGGCCCTGGTTAAGTAACAGCTCACTTTTAAAATCCTCATCCTTGTTTTCAAATCTCTCAATGACCTCACAACCCCGCCCCCCCAACCTCCCCGCTATCCCTGTCATCTCCTCCAGTCCTATGACCCTCCAAAATATCTGCCCTCAACTAATTTTGGCCTTCAACATCCCAGATTTTAACCCCCCCATCACCGGTGGCAATGCTCTCATTTACCAAAGCTCTGGAATTTCCTCCCTAAACCTCTCCATCTCTCTCTCTCTCTCCTCCTTTAAGACACTCTTTAAAATCTACCCCTTTGGCCAAGTTTTGGCCACCTGTCCTTGAGGCTCCTTTGGCTCACTGTCAAATTCTGTCTGACAAACACTCCTGTGTAGCACCTTGGGGAATTTTTCTATATCAAAGATATTATATACATTTTATCTCCACCTTTGAGCCTATTTCGATCTCTTCCCCCCCACCCCACCCCCACTAGGGCTATCTGTACGTTGCTTGTCCTGCTTTCTACCCTTAATGTCACCTATTAGCACATCCTTTAGCTAATATCACCACCGTCAACACCCCTTTGTCCTTTTGTCTATGACATCTTTGGCAATCTCTCCTTTGCCTCCACATATCACTGGCCCTCTATCCAGCTCCATCCCCCTAAAACAGCTTATATTTCAACTCACTTCTGTTTCTCTTCAGTTCTGATGAAGAGTCATACGGACTCAAAACGTTAACGTTAACTCTCCGCAGATGCTGTCAGGCCTGCTGAGTTTTTCTGGCAATTTTTGTTTTTGTTTCAGATTTCCAGCATCCGCAGTATTTTGTTTGTATGTTATCCACATTGTTGTAATGCAGCTAGAGTACATGTCAATGATTTTACTCATATATACCCCTGCTTACAGCACTGGTGAAAATGGACACTTTAACCAGCCAGGTGTGAATGAGATGCTTTGACTTTTAAGGACTATTTTGTGAATGTAGATATTCATACTGGTACACACACTGATAACATTAAGATGTACTGTCAGGGAAAGGCAGAAGGAGCTCTAAATTGCATATTATGCTTGCAATTCCTCAGATAGAAACACCAGATGCTGACACCGAACTCATAAACTGAAGACAAAAACAAAAATATCTGGAAAAACTCAGCAGGTCTGACAGTGTCTGCGGAGAGGAACACAGTTAACGTTCCGAGTCCATATGGTATTTTTATTTCTGTTTTGGATTTCCAGCATCCGCAGTTTTTTGCTTTTATCATAAACTGCAGATGCTGTATCGTCCAGCACTGTCAGCTCTTTGCCGGGCAAGAGATTCATGCCCAGCTCCATAAAGGCTTTCCCTTTCGGTCTGAGGAACTTCATTAACTGTGAGAAACGGATGTCTTGGTAACACTTCTGCACCTGTCCAACTCACAACAAGGTTTGATTTCTTTCAATTCCTGAAAACAACGCGCTTCTTCCTCCAGGAACCTGAGAGTAAAATATTCCGCACACAGTCGGGCAGATGTTCCAGCCGCCAGGATCATCTGGTCCCACCGAAAGCCAATGGGCTTTTAGCTGGGCTGCCAAATCTCCCAGGGCGAGACCCCACCACAGCGGGCTGGAAAACGCCAGCCGTTGTGTCACCTTTTTGTTTAGTCTGTGGCTTATTTAAAAGTTAGCTCTCAATTTAGTCGAGTGTTGATAACAGTGTCAGGGCTGGATGAGGCTGTAAATCCTGGGCTGTTGGCAAAGCAGCCCAGATGTTGAGTGTTGCAGACATACCTCTCAATAGTGCTGCTCGCACAGCCTGTAGTAAGACTTGGCAAGCTGTATCAGTGGGATGGATTAAATTAGCAGTGTGTGTGTGTGTGTGTGTCTGTGTGTCTGTGTGTGGTGGGGACCCTGACAAGCAGACTGCAACTCTGCAAACAAAATTCTTCAAATGTCTCAATTCAGCCTGGATTGAGGTTTACAAATCAAAATCCAAGCTGGAAATAGATCCAAGATTTCTGGAGGGATTTTTCGCAGCCACAGCAAAAACTTAAATAAATAAAGCTGTCGGAAACCAACCTTTTCACATTTTTCTTCCCATCCCTCCAAACAGGGACTTCCCGACAGAACAATCTGATTTTAGTTTCAGTATTGTGGGATGTTTTATTCTTTGCTGAGATGCGAGTGTCACTGGCTGGACCAGCATTTGTTGCCCATCCCTAATTGCCCTTGAGAAGGTGGTGGTGAGCTGCCTTCTTGAACCTCTGCAGTCCATGTGGTGTAGGTACACCCACAGTGCTGTTAGGGAGGGGCTACAAGATTTTTGACCCGGCGACAGTGAGGGTGCATGATATATTTCCAAATCAGGATGGTAAGTGGCTTAGAGGGGAACTTCCAGGTGGTGGTGTTTCCATGTATCTGCTGCCCTTGTCCTTCTAGATGGTAGTGGTCATGAGTTTGGAAGGTGCTGTCGAAGGAGCCTTGGTGAATTACTGCAGTGCACCTTGTAGATGGGACACAACTGCTGCTACTGTGCACCAGTGATGGAGGAAATGAATGTTTAAGGTGGTGGATGGGGTGCCGATCAAGTGAGCTGTTTGGTCCTGGATGTTATTGACATTCTTGAGTGTTGTTGGAGCTGCACTCACTCATGCAAGTGGGGAGTATTCCATCACACCCCTGACTTTGTCTTGTAAATGGTGGACAGGCTTTGTGAAGTCAGGAGGTGAGTTACTCGCCACAGCATCTTTAACCTCTGACCTGCTCTTCTAACCATAAGATAATATGGCTGCTCTAGTTAAATTTCTGGTCAGGCGCACAGTCAAGGAGAGAATGGGAAAATTGGATAGTCAATCTCTAGACACTCATCTTGTACACCATTGAGGAGCTGACACCAACTTCTCACACATTAGTCTAGGGAAAACATTGCTTGGTTGACAGCTTTCTCTCTTAGATCTATTTCTCAATTGATCAATGATTATTTACACAAGATGAAGAAGTGTCAACGGCTTGTAGTTTCTACTTTGATACTTTTATGGCGCTGTAGTAAAAGTAGTTTTTAAAGAAAGCTATGAATGAATGGCTTTTTTCATTGCTACTATAGGGTTCATTGGTTCTGTACGAAGTGTATACTGGGTAAATGGGCATGGAAGTACCATAGATTGGCAATGGAGTGTATGAGGGGGTCATGGGAGCTAGGTTAGTATGTGCAGGTGTGAGGGGGCCATGGGGGCAAGTTGGATGGAGGGTCTTAGCTTGGCAAGAGGCCATAAGTGGCCAAGGGGGGTGTGTAGGGTCATGGCTTGGCATGGGTAAGATCTTTTGAACATACCAATCAGAAGGCTCAGGACACCTCTGAGGGGCTGTGAACAATGACTCCTTGAAAAGCGGGCCTGGCTCCATAAAAATTGCAGTGGGCTAGGATGCGCTTATTTCCTCAACGAAGCCAGTCACGACAGAGGTGCACCTGCACCAGCCCAAACACCCTCATACAGCCTTGACAAAAATTATGGATGCCGGAAATTGGGCTGGGAATGCTGGAATCAGGTCCCAGCTGCCATTTTTCAAGGCCTGCAGAATTTCCCTGGCTTGGCGAAAATCCAGCCCTGTATTTCAAGAAGTGCTTCATAGTGTCGTGACAATGGGAAACCACGACTGAGTGAAATCTATCTATAACTTCACCAGCTGGCCAAAATATGATGAACTGTTTAAAGAGGGCCTTTGACAATGACCAAAGATGGATGCCATCAGTCACCTGATGTCTGGCATTGTAAGTGACCACTTTTCTGGGAAGTCCTTATCTGGATTGCCCTGGAGACCTGGTCTGAGATGTTACATGGAATTTCACACCTGGAGGGGTGGTGTGAAGGCCCACATCAAACTGGGGTTCTTGAAAGGAAGGCATTAAAAATGCAATGTGCTAGACTTATAAACCACTGTAATTCTGTCAAGACAATGGGAACTGCTACCCAGCCAGTTATATCCCACCAGACACTCAAAAGTTCCCCGTGGAGGTTGAAATAGCCCCATACCCTGTTGATTTCTACTCTCTCAAAATGTGTCAGAAAGTTTCTGAGATGAAAGGTCAAAGACAGTGATTACTTGGTCTACAACAATGACTGCGAGACAAGTTCATCGAATACTTCCCTGAGAATATACAAACAGGAAGTTTAAGAACTGGTTTTGCAAAGCCAGAAATGGGGAGGAATCATCAGTCACCTGGGGAAAAAAGAATGCTGATAAAGCAGTGAGGAATCTCTCTCTCTCTGAAGGGAAGAGCGTTTCCAGCAAAGTACAGTGCCTGAACTTCAACTCAACTCCAGGAAATTAAAGGAAACCAACTCACCTCAAGAGGCTGAACAAACAACGTCTCACGGACAAGCACAAGGGATCAATCATACATTCTTTTAACTTTTATTTGGACTCTAACTTTCTCACTTCTTACATCGGTGCAGGTGTCAATGTAATTTTTATTATTTTTTTCCTCGGGTTTAGTAACTAGTAAACATCATTTTTCTTTTACTCAAGAATGCCTGGTTTGACTGACTCCTTATTAACAAATAAATACATCTGGATTGGCAAAAGTATTCACAAGGAGAAGAAAATCTAAAAGCCTTTGTTGTGAACAACCGAGGGGCTGAAATAAAAGGGGGAGCCAATTTACTACTGCTCACCCGGTCGTAACAATATGATGTCCCAAAGTGCTTTATAGCCGAAAGTTAAGAAAGTCCCTATATAAATGCAAGTCTTTTTTTAATGTGGAAGGGCATTAAATAATGCATATCCTCTGGAATTGACATGACATCCATAATACAAGATATATCATGTTTGCTTATGACTTTTGACATAAAGTAGTGACAAGCCTTGTCAAACCATAAGTCACACGTCACTGTCAGAAACAGTCTAAACTGGGTAGTTCAGAGCAAAGCTACCACCGCAGCTTTCACTTTCCTTTACTAATTGGGCACCTTCTTGAGAGAGAGAAAAGAAAAATTGAAACACTTGAAGGTTTCCCTAACTTTTTTGCTTGTAATTTTCCTACTTTTGGCACCCCGCATCCCCCTTAAAAAAAAAACTAAATCGCTCAGACATTTCAGCAACCTCCTTTGAAGGAATCTGATCAATCAAAACACAGGTTCTCTTATTTGCACTGCTCAAAGATCATGTTTGCACATCTTCTGCAAAGGCACCAATTAAATAGAGTGGTGGAGAATCCGCTTCCTTTGTGGAGGAAGCTTTATGCACAGCAGCGAGAGCATTTAATGTCACACACAGAAACCGAGGCTTACAAAGGCAAAATGAAAAGCAAATTCTACACGGCGGGGCAGAGGTGACCTGGGATGTCCTGTTAAGCAATTCCTACTGGACTCTGCTCCCACTGGCCACTCTACAGCAGGTTGTGAGAAGAAGGAAAGGCAACTTTGCGTGAATGAAAGGCAACTGGGAATAGGTAAATGTACACTGCAGAGTTTGAAGAGTTAATTTCTAACCCGCAACATTCTTTCGCAGTTTCAGTCACTGAGATTTATACATTTTGAGACACAGGGTGTCAGCTGCGGTACAATTAATCACAAAAGGCAATTTTGCGCCACGGGTTTTCAATTCCATTTTTTAATGGAAGCTCCACTGATCTGCCTCAGTTTTCAGCTCCCCCAAAATCGCACCAGTCTCTGGAGCAGACGAGGGTAACGACTCTGATCTTCTTTATTAATTAACACACCGTGCTGCCATAAAGCCACCAAGTTGCAGTGTTTACATCAAAGAGGGCAGAGGTAAAACAAGTTTAATTTTTGAACTCTCAATTTTTAACTTTTAAGTTTTCGGAAGTAAAAATTGCACCCTATATTTATGATGGGATGGCACCAGAAACCACAATGTCACTTGCTCATTTATAGGATCATACACTAGGACAGCACAGAAGGACTCCATTCAGCCCATCAAGTCAGTACCGGCTCCTTCAAAGCGCAATCCAGTTAATTCCAATCCCCCACTCTTTCCCCATATCTCTACAATCTTTCTTTTTTCATGTATTTAACTAATTCTCCTCTTGAAAGCAACAATCGAATCTATTTCCACACCGTGCTATTAGACAGGGGATCCCAAATCCTAACCACCTGTTGTATACTTTGATTCAATTCAATTTCACTTTATTATCCATAGGAAAATTCACACTGAAATTCATTTTGGGTAACATCAAATAAAAATTACATATAAATGAATAATAACAATAAAAGAAAGAGAATTACCCTATCACAGAGATCTAACGTTAATTAGATATGTACTTAAAAGCTACTCCAATGCATTAGAATAATTAGTCAATGAGTCCCACCCTGAGTGCGTATCCTCATCCATATATCAAACTCCTGTTAAAAGTTCATATTGAGAAGAGCACAAATGAATTCAGGAACCGATTGGTCCTGCATCTGAGAGATTGTAGCATTTTCTCTGAACGCAACCAATTGAAATACTGAGGCAATGGATGATTCTCATAGTAAGATAGGAACAGGAGTAGGCCATTCAGCCCATCGAGCCTGCTCCACCATTTAAACAGATCATGGCTGCTTATCTACCTCTACCCCATTTTTGCTCCACTATCCCCATATCCCCGATGTCATCAGAATTCAGAAATGTATCGATCTCTGTCTTGAACATGCTCAATGATTGAGCTTCCACAGCCCTCTGGGGTAGAGAATTCCAAAGGTTCACCACCCTCTGAATGAAGAAATTCCTCCTCATCTCAGTCTTAAACAGCCTGCCTCTTATTCTGAGAATCAGTTTCACCTGATTCTAGACTCACCGGCCGGGTGAACCATCCTACCCACATCCACCCTGTCACACTCTGTGAGGATTTTGTAAGTTTCAATGACATCATCTTATTGTTTATGACACTCCAGTTTCATCAAAAAAGATTTCCTGGGATCACCTCTGGTTCTTTTGCCAGTCACCTTCAATCTATACCTTCTGGTTATCAATCCTTCGACCGTTTGAAGTGGGGAGGTAGCATAGTGGGACTGCAACCTACTATGATTCCAGCGACCCAGGGCAATGCTCTGGGGACCAGGGTTTGAATCCCACCACAGCAGATGATGAAATTTGAATCCAAGGAAAAATCTGGAATTAAAAGTCTGAAACCAACCATTGCTGATTGTTCAAGGCAGAGATCGAAACATTTCTGAATTCTGATGACATCAGGGGATATGGAGATAGTGGAGGAAAAATGGGGTAGAGGTAGATAAGCAGCCATGATCTGTTTAAACGGTGGAGCAGGCTCGATGGGCTGAATAGCCTACTCCTGTTCCTATCTTCCTATGAGAATCATCCATTGCCGCAATACTTCAGTTGGTTCACTAATACCCTTTAGGGAAGGAAATCTGCCATCCTTATCTGGTCTGGCCTACATGTGACTCTAGACCCACAGCAATGTGGTTGACTCTTAAATGCCCTCTGAACAAGGGTAATTAGGGAAGGGCAATAAATGCTGACCCAGCCAGTGACACCCACATCCCATGAGTGAGTAAAAAGAAAATCTGAAACAGCTTCCTTTTAGTTACTCTGTGTAAATCTTTCATGATTTTAAACTCCTCTATCAAATCTCCTCTTAGCCTTCTCTGCTCCAAGGAGAATAATCCCAGCGTCTCCAACCTATCCATGTAACTGTAACTCTCTCACCCCTGGAATAACTCCAGTAAATCGGTTCTGCACCTTTCCCAAAGTCTTCACTTTCTAAAGCATGGTGTCTAGAATTGGACTCAGAGCTCCTGCCGGGGCTGAGCTGGTGCTTTATAAATGCTTAGTGTAGTTAAATGGCTATATCATCTTAGCCAATGCTCTCTGGATCAAGGGGTTGTGGATTCAATCCTCACTGACTGAAAGCTCTTGAGGTATTCACATTCTCGTTAAATCAGGATACTTGCTGCTCGATCTGGGTGAGCAGAACCCTCATCATAACCAGCAAATGACACCACTTGTGTTTCAAATAGCTCATTCCAGAAAAATCCGCACCCCCCCCCCCCCCTCACCTTGCCTGTTCTTCATTCTGCAACATAAATAAACCACATGTTTAATCCTTAAATATGCTGTAATAAACTGCAAAATAAAAGGAACGTGTGAAGGGCAAGCCTGCACTGGTTTCTCTAATCCTTCATAAACCAAATACCAAATGCAAAACCCCCCTACAGAAGGTGCTGACAGGTGACCAGGTGTTCTGCCTCAGGATGAGGGAGCTGTACCTTTGACAGCGACTCTGTGCTCAGCTTCAGAACAAATCCTAAAACACGATGATTCTGCAGCAATTCTACTAAATTAGGAAAAGAGCCTTACTTCACTCACGCATTCATCTGCTGCTTGGCTAACACTGTGTCACTGTTTAAAGGTTCTGTACATTGTAGAAGACATAATTTCTGAATAACGTTTATGCCTGTAAGTGGTTATAACGGGTTAACTATAAACAAAGGCAGCAAAAAACAAAAAGACACTATTCAAACAGAGAAGCAACACTTTTTCCAAATCGGTGATAGCTGGAGGAATTCACTGGTCCCAGGTTTGTTGCGTATAAATGAACAGAGTCAGGGAAAACAGCATTTTTATTATTCAGTCGTCTTTTATTACTCTGTAGAATGTAGGTGGAATAATCAGGATATGTTGTGTTTTTCTGTGCATGTAATAACTCAGGTGAATTACCGCAAGGCTTTAGATTTCTGACCCCCACCTGTAGCGAGGATAATGTTTCATTCTTGCCTTTCGCAATCCGTAAGCTTCTGCTCTGACAGTTGAATCAAATACACCCATGTAATCCAGCGTAGGTAAAGAGAGTGGCTATAATTATCCTGCGGTGTCCCTTTGCTGGAATATACTGGTACATAAAAGGATCTAATGCGATGAATACAGCAAACGATGGAGAAGAAAAATGCAGCATAGTTTCCATCTCCAAAGCAGCAGTGATATTTTCTTTTTTAAAAAATAATTCAGTCGAGTGGTGAGGGGGTGGGGGGAGGAGGTAACGTTACAATTCGCTGGTCCCTTCCGTTTATTGGTTGGAAACTTTATTGGGGCTCACTGACACTCTGATCTACGCTCGGCCAGGAAACACGTAAAAACTGGGGAATAAGAGTACTGGTCCGAACTGTTTCCCTCTTCTGGGGGCTGATGGAAGTTTGGCCTCAATTTTAACTCCTGGAAAACCCACATGGCCCTTACCCAGTCCATTCCTCAGGAGGTTTGGCCAACTGCTAATTTTAAACTGCAGATGGCAACAACAGCCAGGGATCCTTTATATATATAAATTGGGCTCTGGTGGCATCTTGAGCTGCCACTTTAAACAGGGCGTGAATATCAAGTCTGCAGCCCGAGCCAGAACGTTTAACGAGGAAGGTTGAAACAAGAAGTAACTTTTCTTTGTGCTGCTCCAGGTCTCAAGGAAACAGTTTGTTGCTCCTCCCTCAGGTTTACCCTCCTCATTCATGGGTCCCCTTCCAGACCCCCCCTCCCCACCGCTGACAGATTCAGCTGTGCTGAAAACTGTTCTCATAACCCTCCCCGGAGCCCGGCAACGCTGCCTGACGAGTTCTAATCTTCCCTCTGTAAACATGGGACAGGAGCGAGTGAGTCCTTCACTCACCAGGCACCTCACACGCCGAACCCAAGTTAAAATCCGGATTTTCCTGTTGGAAGTCCAAATTCCCTTTCTAAATGCACTTCCACGCAAACGTCCTAATACTTGACAACTTGATTTGCTGAATGTTTAATTAAGTTTGTATCCATGTTTTGACGCAGGGGAATGTCAATGTTTAGAAACATTAACATTTTTGTGTCCAATCTTAGCTTGAAGCGTTTCTCTGGGTCAGACATAAGGTCATGTTTCTGCCCTCAAGCACACTACATCACTAACTTTTTTACTTTTCACAACCAGCCTCCTCATAGATTCTCTGCGGCTAACAAGTTAGGGACTAATTCGTGTTGAATTATGAGCAGTCAGGTGATGTAAACGTGCATCCCCCTAGGAACCAATTAGTGACGGCCTAAACTTCTGGAATGTCAAAGAATGAGAGGTGATCTAATTGAAATGCATAAAATTCTTCAGGGGTTTAACAGGGTAAATGCTGAGGAGATGCTTCCCTCGCTGGAGAGCCTAACACATGAATCTTTCTTGGTTGCATTTTGCAATAGTTCTATGCCTCATCAATACACTCGGATTGGAAAACTGCTGGAAAAATAACCTGAAAAACAAATCTAATTGAATTGGACGGACATGAAATGATAAGTAATAGAGAACAGCATCACCGCGAGTGTGTCGGTGACTTTGCGGGTCATGATGTAAGGGTATTTTAAGGATGGCCTTTCCCTTGTGAAGAAAATAATGTTCGTATAAGCATGACCCTTCTACTCGAACTGATCCATGAGGTCAGAATAAGGGGTCTGCCTTTTAGGACTGGGATGAAGAGAAATTTCTTCATTTAAAAGGTTGTGAATCTTTGGAATTTTGGATGCTGAGTGATGGAGTGTATTCAAGGCATTGGTCGACAGATCTTAAGACACTGCGGGAATTACAGGATATGGGGAGAGGGCAGGAAGGTGGGTTTGAGGTAGAGGATCAGCCATGGTCTTATTGGGATAGTGGAGGTGGTTTGAAAGGATAAGGGACCTACTGCAGCTCCTATTTCCTATGTAAACCTGCTATCATGTAGGGCTCTTACAGTGGGAGGGAGGAAATGGTCAGCCCTGCAGCAGACTGGGGGTTAAACGTTACGTATAGTGGGACAAATTCCCACATGGTCAAAATGCAAATACCAAAATGTGCACGATTCAATCCTGCCAATTTGTCAGAGGCAATCGTTTCACTGGTCACTTTTCTTTTGCGTGTAGTTTCCATGGAAAGGCTTATAAATGTACTCAAGTGTGCATTTATCTGTGAAAAAAAGCCTCTACAGTGATTACTTCACAGTACCTAGTGGTTTAGAAAATTGTGATATAATTTAAAGCCATTAACTAGGTGTTGCAATTTCTTATCCGAATTTCATTTCAGTTCATTTCTTTCCTATGAGTGGAGATCAGATCAGTTCGAGTAGAAGGGTCATGCTTATACGAACATTATTTTCTTCACAAGGGAAAGGCCATCCTTAAAATACCCTTACATCATGACCCGCAAAGTCACCGACACACTCGCGGTGATGCTGTTCTCTATTACTTATCATTTCATGTTCGTCCAATTCAATTAGATTTGTTTTTCAGGTTATTTTTCCAGCAGTTTTCCAATCCGAGTGTATTGATGAGGCATAGAACTATTGCAAAACGCAACCAAGAAAGATTCATGTCCCCGTGTGGGTAGTGGGAAGAAAAGCAAGTCAAACCACACAAAAAGAGTAAATATAACACATGTTGACACAGGTTTTTCTCAAGTACCCATGCTATGTGAAACTGAAATTTACTTATCTTGATAAACTGCCAGGTTCTTGGAGCAATAGAGTATTCCAGGAGGATGACAAGCCAATAAAGATGCAAATTTACCAAATCTGTGGTCACACTATCTTAGACCCTTCCTGTTCAAGCAGTTCAGGATTGGTATGATGTGTGCTCAAGAGTTGTTGGGCAGGGGTTGTGGAGGGCTGGGTTGGCCTTCAGTTCTTGCAGGTGAGGTGGGAGGGATGGCCTTTTGTTTTGGTGCGGGGCGGGGGGGGGTGGAGTGCCAACTTCTGCGAACCTGGTTCACTCCTCTCCTTTCCCCTCCCAACAAATGGCGAGCCAGCCAAAAAAACATCAGATGCGCGTATCTTGGGACGTCAGAGTCAGACCCAGGACCTTCCCGGCAGAGTCTCCATTCCACGCACCCCCCCATTACAGCCTCGGAGCTCATGAACCCAAAGGCTCATCCCACGACCCCACTTGGGATCATGATCCACAGTTTGGGAACCCCTGTCCTGAAGTCCCTGGGACCAAAAAAACTATTGCCCTCATGAGCTTTTCTGTGTCCCACCTCGACCACCTTTGACTCAACAAGAATGATAGACAGTAAAAGACCCAATGCTTCTATCAGCTTGTCCTGTATAGTTGTGGTGCCATGTGACTCAGGACACAGACACTCCGTAGCTAGCGGCAACTAGGTGAATGTCTGGGAAAGGTCAGAAAACAAATAAAAACCCAGCCGTTAAGTGGGGGGGGGGGGCAAAAATCTGTCAGTTTCCTCTCCGAAACCTCTAATCTAACAGGGGGTCTTTGAAATGATGAAAGGTTTAGACAGATTATTCAAGGAGAGTGTATTTCCACTTGTGGGGAAGAGCACCCCATTTACCACCTTCAACATCCACTCCCACCACCATCAACACACAGCAGCCGCAGTGTGTATCATCTACAAGATGCACTGCAGCAACTCCCCAAGGTTCCTTCAGCAGCACCTTCCAAACCTGCGACTTGTACCACCTAGTAGGGCAAGGGCAGTAAACACCTGGGAACACCACCACCTCCAAGTTCCCCTCCAAGTCACTCACCATCCTGACTTGGAAATATATCTGCCGTTCCTTCACTGTCGCTCGGTCAAAATCCTGGAACTCCCTTCCTAACAGCCCTGTGGGTGTGCCTACACCACATGGACTGAAATGGTTCAAAAAGGCAGCTCACTACTACCTTCTCAATGCTAATTAGGGATGGACAATAAATGCTGGCCTCGTTTTTCTCTGTCCTGACATAGCTTGTAAACTTGACTGTCCCAACTGTTCTTCCTTGGTTTTCCAGGTGAAATAACTGGGCCATTCATTAGTTTATATCTCTGAATCTGTTCTTCTCTGAAGTATCTAGTCCCAGCTCTTTCATCCTATCTGGTAACTAATGTGCTCTGAAGTTGGAATTCATTTTGTGTCTCTCCTCTGCACCCTGTCCGCAGCCTCATCATCCCCACAATTTGAGAAAAGTGAACACAGTAACTAACGCCTGGTCAAGTTTTATAGAATGACAAAATGGTATGCTTGCTTTGATATAATGAATACAACCTAAAACTCGATTTGTTTTAGCTCTATATCACAATGTCAGTCAAGAATCGTCAGAGAGTGAAGCACTATAACACCCAGATCTTTTTCTTTCATCTCTGGCCTCAATCTTTACCCTGTGCCTGCTGACCCTTCAATCAAGCACCACCTCGATTTGAAAATTCTCATCCTTGTTTTCAGATCTCTCCATGACCTCATCTTCCCTATCTCTCTAATCTTCTCCAGTCCCACAACCCTCCAAGACATCTGCACTTCTCTAATTCTGGCCTTTATGCATCCCCAACTTTAATCACTTCACCACTGGTGGCTATAGCTTCTGCTACCTCAATCCCAGGCTCTGGAATTCCTTGCCTAGACCTCACCCCCTCTCTACCTCACATTCCCCCTTTAAGACGCTCCTTAAAACCCACCTCTTTGACCAAGCTTCAGGTCATCCGAGCAAATATCGCCTGCGAAGCACCTTGGGCTGTTTTATTACGTTAAACAGGCGATAGGAAGATAAGTTGTTGTTGTAGGCTGTAAGAGTATTCAACACTCAGCCTGCCCGTGTACATAATACCACGTTTTCCTCAATTTAACATCATTTGCCAAACATCGCTCCACTCCCCCCCACCCCCCCGCCCCCCCAGCGCAATGAGATCTCTCTGAAGCAGCTGAGTACTTTCCATATTCCTGACGCTCATACATAACCTGCACCTCATTCCCTCAACCCCCATGACAACACCTACACAAATGAAGATGGTTAAAAAATACGACACCAGCCCCTGCGGAACCAACACCGGTAACAGGTCGCCTGTCAGCTTCAAATTCCAGGAACAAGACATCGCCGCCTGTATTCGTACAGCCAATTCTCAGCCTGACACCGCAGATCACCACCGACTGGGCAAGATTCAACCGTGTGCTGAAATCTCGTGAGTTTCTCTGATTGAGTCTGTCGACCTGTGCCGCAATTTCTTTTTACTGCCCTGCAATGGAGGAGGAACTGGGAAAACACTGATGGGCAATAATTTCATCCAGGGCCCTCACTGAGGGAGGGGGGAGGGGAACAACAAAGGCAACAAGTTTCAAACCGGAAATCCTGCTGGATTCAAACCGTGACTCCGGGAACCTGCAGTGCGCTCCTCCAGACCGTTCCCGCTACTTTACTGCAAACTGTAACTGGCAGGGAAAACTCCTGCTTTCGTTTAAAAGCAAAATACTGCAGGTGCCGGAGACCTGAAACACATAACAGAAAATGCTGGAAGAGCTCAGCAGTTCCGGCAGCGTCTGTGGGGAGGGAAGGAGAGTTAACGTTTCTCTCTCTCCGCAGACGCTGCCGGACACGCCGGGCAGAATTTTCCGGGTGTCGTACGGTGGTGGGAGGGGGGGAGGGAGGGGGGTAGGGAGGGGGCGGGGGTGAGGGCCCTGCACATCAGCGCGTAAAATGACGCGCGATGAGGTCGGGCGAGCGTCACGATGTCACCGCGCGCCATGGCGATATTTCGTTGGGCGCCATGAAGTGCGACGCGCGCCCGCCATTACCTCTCTGGCTAGTTAAGGCCCTTCACTCGGCAATCGGCGCCAATTTTCAGGCGCCCATGTGACCTTCGGCTCGGCGCACGGGCCCAACAAACAGGCGGGTGGGCGACTTTTCAATAAAACTCATCCACGGGCGGGATAAGAGGCCCAGTGGGGTCATCAACCTGGTCTGTGAACTATTTATTGCAGAAAGTGTTTTAAACTTGTCTGTGTGATCTGTAGCAGTTCAGAACCATTTCCAGCAGCTTTCTCTGGACTTTGAAGCTTCAGCTCAGCTCCCTGCAGACAGGAATCTTTATCGGGCCTGCAGCTTTCCGGAGACCTCCATTTAGCCCGGGTATGGGTTCTGACATCTCCACTGGAGGCAGCTCCTCTGAGGATGAAGGGAGGGATAGAAACAGGAGGAGGCCAGGAGTGGACAATCAGCCTCCAGGGGAGCCACCTTTGGGAGGCCAGGCGCAGGCACAAGGGGCGCAGGGTCAAAGGTTGTCCAAGGTGGAAGGGGCAGCAGAAGACGCCACTATCCTGCTGCCAGGGTTTACAGGCGGTGAAGCAGCTACCTCAATATGTCTGAGGTGCAGTGCCGAAGGAGGCTCCATCTCTCAAGGGAGACAGTCAACTATATCTGTCAGATGATTGGGCCTGAGATCTCCCCTAACTGTATGGGTGGACACCCCATGCCAGCGGCTCTGAAGGTCACAATTGCCCTCAACTTCTATGCCTCTGGCTCCTTCCAGGTCTCAGTGGGTGATCTTTGTGGTGTCTCCCAATCAGCTGTCCACACTTGTGTCAAGCAGGTTACAGACACTCTGTTCAGACGGGCGTTGACCTTCATCCACTTCCGCTGGGACCAGGCAAGTCAGACACAGCGAGCCAGAGGCTTCGCGGCCATTGCTGGCTTCCCCCGTGTCCAGGGTGCTGTAGACTGTACACATGTGGCCATCAAGGCGCCAGCAGGTGAGCCCGGTGCCTTCGCCAACAGGAAGGGCTTCCACTCCATGAACGTGCAGATAGTGTGTGACCACAGGATGCTGATTCTACAAGTCTGCAAGGTACCCAGGCAGCTCCCATGACACCTACATCCTCAGACACTCCCAGGTGATGGGGCTCTTCAGTGCTCCAGCCCGGCTGGATGGATGGCTGCTGGGTGACAAGGGCTATCCCCTCAGAAGGTGGCTCATGACACCTCTCCACCATCCAAGAACAGAAGCTGAGCAGCGGTACAATAGGAGCCGGGGCACCACAAGGGCTGTGTGGAGAGAGCCATCGGTCTTCTCAAGATGCACTTCCAATGCCTGGACCGCTCAGGGGGTGCACTCCAGTACCCCCCAGATCGTGTCTCTGTGATAGTGGTAGCATGCTGCACTCTCCACAATCTTGCGCTGGAAAGGGGGGATGCAGTTGATGATGAAGACCTTGACACTCTGGATGAGGCTGCACATGATGAATCCAGCAGTGGCTCAGAGGATGAGGAAGCACAGGGTGATGATAAGGGGCAGAACGCCGACCTGCTACTACACCAAGGAGGCAGGGACACCCGGGACAATTTAATCCAAAGAACCTTCAGCTAGATCTACACACATGGATCAGCAGGAGCAGCATTGCCTGGAACTTCCACAGGTGACACTTGGTGCTACATCTTCCACCTCATCAGCTGCAACTAAGGGCTTCGTACAGAAACATCAATGTCCACTCAAACACTCATGATATGTCTGTGAAACATACACATGCAGCACAAAGGAGACACCCTCAGCCATGGTAACACATGTGGATTTTATTTTGATCCATCATATGGTCCAACAAAATGAATCCCAAATGTTTTCATAACTGCAAAAAATAATAATTTCCTAATCTCGGGCCAACACAAAAGCACCAGTGACAAACCCCGTGGTGTGTCTAAGGTGCCTTATGTTTATGTTTCCGGGCGCTACGTCTTGGTGCTGCCCCCTCGCTGGGAGGGGTATCTGAGCCAGCTGCTGACTCTGCTGTCCTGTTGGCCTCGATGACCATGGCGATCTTCCTCTGGCCTGTGGAGCCTGTGCTGGCCCCGCCTGAGAGGGAGTGGCCAGTTCCAGAACTGGCATCTCCCCTGTCATCGCAGCCTCACCGGATGCAATGGTCACTGGCAGAGACGACAGGCGGCTGCTGCGCCAACGTAAAGTCACTTTGGACCTCCCTGCTCACCGCAGGTGGATGGGCATTGAGCGGCGACACTTGGTGCCCAGACCATCTCCCACATTGCCAATGACCAGCTGTGGCCACTGGCGCTCTGAGGGCTTGCAGGTCCGAGCGTAAACCCAGGAGAAGCTGATTGTTCTCCTGGAAGTCCCTCTCCAGGAGAGTCTCCACTCTCTCCATGGAGGAAGCGTGGTGACAGGGGTGACATTAGTTGAGCTTCATAGATTGGGTGGACACAGAAAGCAACTTTTCCCCTTGGCAGAGGGGTAACTAACCAGGTGGCATTGATTTAACGTAAAGGGCATGAGGTTGACAGGTGAGGTGATGAGGAACTTTCACACACAGTAATGTGGGGCACACTGGCTGAAAGGGTGGTGGAGCCAGAAACCCTCCTAACATGTAATAAGTATTTGGATGTGCAGTAGCGATGCCATGGCATACAAGGGTAGTGGTCAGGAATGGGGTAAGGCGACTTTGGAAGGTGCTGGACACGCGCATCTTCAAAGGGCCGAGGGACCTTTGTCTATGACCCACATGTCTGACTGTATCAGTCTGTGAATGAGCAATGTTGCTACATTAACGATTGCAGCAATCATCAGTGCTTTGAATGGTGGGAAGACAGAGCGGATGTGACTGTGAACCTCCACCGCAGCCTCACCGACACCTGTGGACCTGGGTACATGGCGCCTCTCAAGCTCCAGGGCCTCGTGTTCAAACCGGCTCAAAATCAGCAACTTGGCCTTGCCGCCTCCAGTACACAAGCGCTCATAAATATTGTGCTCATTTTTCTCCTGCAAAACAGAGAAGACCGTTCATTGGAGCTAATTGCACGTGTACTCTGCACGCGCATGCTGCACCCTAGCCACAGTGGCCCATCTCAGGCCTCCAGTGCCTCCTGTCCACACTATTGCTGATCGGTCACAAAAATACAGTATGACTCTTCCTAACCCAGCCCCCTCTAACGGCCACCTTGGACACATTCTGCATCCATCACTTTCAGAAACCCACAGTCTTAGCGCCCATGGCAAGGAGGCACAACTAGGTGCGGCGCCGAGGGCACCAGATGGTTCTTGGCCACGAGACCTTGAGGCTCCCCTTCCACCATCTCATCACTGTGAATAGGATATGTGTTGGTGTACTGAGTATGTGCCGAGCTGCATTTCATGCAGGTTGCCCCCAGACTAGTCATGTGCAACTAAGACCAACACATGGTGCGGGGAGAACCCATCTTCTCATGAACCACTGAGGCTGATGTAAACTTGGTCACTATCTGCTTGCCCACCCAATGTGTGACAAACGCCCAACATGATTCAATGCAGTCACGACAGTAACACTCGGGGAGGGGGGCCCTCAAAGGCTAAGGTCACCTGCTGGGTTAAATGCCCAACACCAACATGGTCCTCACCCTGCCAGAGCGCAACAAATCGTTGAAGCGCTTGCGACACTGGATCCAGGTTCACCGCACCACCTCGTGGGAGCTCACCACCTCTGCCACCTCCTCCCAGGCACGTTTGGTCATGTGTGGTGGGGGAGGTGGGGGGGAGGCCTCCTCCTCCCATCTTGGGGAACCAGCGCCTCCCACCGTGTTGCCACCTCCTCGAGCAGGGCAGCAAGGCAATCATCGGAAAAGCAAGGGGCACATTGGCCCCCCTCCACCCTTGCTGACCTACCCTGCACCCTGCCCTCCTCCTCTGGCCCTCCCTCAACACTGAGCTTTTCCAGCATTTTCTGCTTTTGTTTGACCCACTTTTATTTTGTCAGTGCTGAACCCTACTGAAACTTTCCCTCCATTTCCACCAACGTCTTTATTATAATAATTGCTAAAGGACTATAAATCTGAGCCACTGATCCTTTTTTTTGAATTAATAACTAAATGCTGCGGTAGAAAGAGCACCAAGAGCAGCAAGGCAAATTTGGATTCAAAAAATAAAAGATACTTTCTGTGAAGCAGAATTGTCAGGGGTGATTGCAATGTGTTTATCCACCTAGTGTGTGGAATTCTTAGGCGTGAACTTTCGCCAGGACGGAGAGGGTGTCTGGCTAAGGCAAAATGGCGTCAGAACCCCCAACTTCGGAAGTCCCACCCTGAACCCAGCATCAGCCATTTTCACTGGGGGGGGGGGGGGATGGGGGGTGGGTTGTACTCTGCACATCCGTAGTTCACGGAGGCAGCTGTCCACACAAAAGTGCAGATGCCTTCAAACGGATCCAATTTTCGTTACTGGGATGTCCAAAACGCAATAAGTGGACTTTAGACTTTTCAGGAGAAGATCTAAACTTACCGGAGTTCTTTGGAGAGGGAGTATACCCTTGTCAAGAGGTAAGGGACCCTTTTGGACTGGTCCGTGGACCCCTATGGGAGATGTCAGGTGCTCTTTGTGGGAGGCCGGATGCCCTTTGGGATCATTAAAAGTAGACATAATTGTGCACAAAAAGTGGATAGACTCATTGGAACTGTCAAGCAGCCAAGGCATTTATATCTCCTGCCCTTTAAATTAAAAAAAGTATGCAGTTAAAAAAAAATCAATGCTTGCTATTTCACTCTGTCTGTTGACATAAGCCTGAGGGCTATCATTTAGGATTGTGTTGCATGACTGATTTCACAACCTATCCTTATCACAGCAGGGTGCCTGTCAGTTCACAATTTGATTTACAGCTTCAAGTGGTTATGAAAACTTTGATGGGGCTATGAATACAAATGCTTTTTTTTAATAAGGGTTTACGTACATGAAGAAAATGCTTGTTTTATAAGGGATTAAGTAATTGAAGGAATTTAAATGTAGTGAATGGGTTTTTATCAATGAGAGTGTTTTTTTAAATAATAAAGTCATCAACAGACACTTAAAACTTTATATTTTATTTCATCTCAGCATGGGTCCTGAGGTCTGCTCGTGGTGGGTTCTGCATGAGTTGGCATGGGTGGTGCAAGGGAAAAGGGCGGTGGGTGGGGAGTATGGGTTGACATGAGTTAATAGAAAGTTGGCACAGGGGCTATAAAAGGTCATGGAGATGGGTAGAGGAGCATAGGTTGGGATGGTTTGGGGGATGTATAAGGGGCCAGGAATTCACATGAGTTGCCACTAAGTTGATTATAAATGGTTATGGGGTGGTCAAAGGGTCATGGGTTGACATGGAGAGTAGAAGGGCCATGAGGGTGGCATGAGGTGGCACAAGTTGGCATGGATGGAAATGGGGAATATGTGTGGGGGGGTGGGGGGAGGGGGGGTGGTGAGGGTTTGTTTTATCCTCTGTCTTATAATTCCCAGAGCACCAAGGTCAGCCTTTCACACAGCTCGTCTCCACACCCAGCAGTTTCTGTGGATGCCTCTGCAATTTCTCAAGTGGCGAAGGGCCAAATTCCAATTAAGACTCCCAGCCCTTCACCCCCGGAACGAAAAGTAGATGCTGTCCCCCCCCCCCCACCCAACCCAAAGTCAGGTTGGCGGAGTCTGGAATGTTCCTGACTCTGCACAAAAATCCAGGCCTGAGTTTATAAGAGAAAAGGGTCTGCATTTTTTTTGCACTTTTCATGACCAATGGTTGTCTCAAAACTCTTTACAGCGAATGAGGTATTTCTAAATGCAGTCGCTGTTATAACGTAGGGAAAAGCAACGTTTGAAAACGCAGGCAAAAATAAATGTATGAAAATAGTTCAAGATTGAACAGAATTGTGACAAGAACTGTGAGAACCACTGCAGCACAAGTAGCCTCAGTTTCCAATGGCCGGCTTAAGGACACAAACCTGCTGAAGCAAAGGGGACACTGTTATGGTGTTCGATGTGATTCAAAATATTCTGACTGCCCCTTTCGGTTGGAAAAATTGAATCCAACACAAACTCTGTTATTTGCCTGCCCAGTGTGCTACTGCGCCTGTATCAACCCACGATCATTGCTCTTTGGCCTTTTCATTGGCCCAGTTTTATCACATTAGCTCAATTTCAGCCAATTATCTTTAACAGCAACAGGCAGAAAAGAAACTGAATTATCTTAATAGCTGTGGTAGTACGGTGGTGGTTGCTGGACTAGTCATCTGGATGGGTAGCCTTATGAATCAGGGACATGAGTTCAAACCCTGCCATTACAGCTGGAATTTAAGTTCAGTTAAAGGCTTGAATAAAAAGCTGGTGTCAGTGATGCTGACGATGTAAATATTTTCACTGAGCTGTTACAGCACAAGAGGGGGCCCATTCTGTCTCCACCGGCTCTCCGAATGAGCAATTCATCTGGTGCCATTCCCCTGACTTCTCCCTGTAACCCTGCACGTTCTTTCTTTTCAGATAACAGTCTAATTCCCTTTCGAACGCCTTGGTTGAACCAGCCTCCACCACACTCTCAGGCAGCGCATTCCAGACCCTAACCACTCGCTGTGTGAAAAAAAGCTTTTCCTCATGTCGCTTTTGCTTCTTTTGCCGATGACTTTAAATCTGTGCCCTCTCGTTCTTGATCCTTTCGCGAGTGGGAACAGTTTCATTCCCCATCTACTCTGCCCAGGCCCCTCATGAGTTTGAGCACCTCAATCAAATCTCCTCTCTGCCCCCTCTTCTCCAGGGAAAACAGTCCTGACTTTCCCAATCTGTCCTCATAACTGAAGTTCCTCATCCCTGGAACCATTCTCGTGATCTTGTCTTCATTCTCTCCAATGCCTCCACATTCTTCTTCAAGTGTGGAGCCCAAATACTCCAGCAATACTCCAACTGAGGCCACATTAGTGTCTTACTGTTTTGTTGTACACTCCCAACTGGTTCACTTATGTTATTTAGGGCAGGTGTTTTGCTGTCCTTACCCAGCCCGACCCACATGTGACTCCAGATTCACAACAATGTGGTTGATCCTTAAATACCCTCTGAAATGGCCCAGCAAGGCAGTTGCCAAGAAGGTGATTCACCAGCAACTTCTCAAGGACAAATACAGATGTGCAATAAATGTTGGCCTTGCCAGCGATGCTCACACCCCAGGAATGAATTAAATCTTTCATTCATTACGCCACATAATAAGTTACCCTCTTGGCCCACAGCTCCCTGAATAAATGCACTTGGTGCACTTGATTCAATACTACGACCACAAAGATCTTCATTGAATTTCTGCCCTAAGGTCAGTTGAGGTGTGGGAACTTGTTGCGTACAGTATCAATATTCTCGGACTGGGATGGCCCTCCTGATCACTTCTATTGAGCCAGTGTTATCATGTCTCCGTCAAATGCCTGAAAATCAACCGTGCCAGGAGTTGTAAAAGCTTGTGGTCCATGAACTCACTAGAAATGGGTCTTCCCAGAAGCTGTTCTTAGAGAGTCCAGGAGTTTAACATTTACTTGAAACCAACGGACAAGATTCAAGCCTCAGGAAACTGCAATGAGACAGGATTAACTAATTACCTCATAGTGAAGGTGCCCTTAGGTAGCAGTGATCATAATATGATTGAATTGTACATTCAGTTTGAGGGAGAGAAGATTGGCTCTAACACTGGTATTTTAAACTTAAATAAGGGCGATTACGAGGGCATGAAAGCTAGCAAAAATGAACTGGCAATTTAGGCTAAGGGATCAATCAATAGAGATCCAGTGGCAGGCATTTAAAGAGACACTCCAGAATACACAGAATAGATACATTCCAACAATAAAGAAACATTCCAAGGGGAGGGTCCACCATCTGTGGTTAACTAAAAAAGTTGAAGATAGTATCAAACCTAAAGAAAAAAACATATAATTGTGCAAGGATAGGTGGCAGATCAGAAGATTGGACAGAGTATAAAAAACACCAAAGAATGACTAAAAGATTAATAAGGGGGGAAAAATTAGAGTATGAGAGAAAGCTAGCTAGAAATATAAAGACAGACACTAAGCGTTTCTACAGATATTTAAAAAAGAAAAGATTTAACAAAGTGAGCATTGGTCCTACAGAAAGCAAGTCTGGGGAATTAATTATATAAAATAAAGAGATGGCCGATGAATTGAACAGGTATTTTGCATCAGCCTTCACTATAGAGGATACAAGTAACATCCTAGAAATAACTGTAAATCAGGAATTGGAAGAGAGGGAGGAGCTCAAGAAAATTACAATCATCAGGGAAGTGGTACTTAGCAAATTGTTGGAGCTGCAGGCTGACAAGTCCCTGGGTCCTGATGGACTTCATCCTAGGGTCTTAAAAGAAATGGCTCATGAGATAGTTGATGCATTGTTTTTAATTTGCCAAAATTCGCTAGATTCGGGGAAGGTTCCATTAGATTGGAGAATAGCAAATGTAACTCCATTATTCAAAAAGGGAGGGAGACAGAAAGCAGAAAGCAACAGGCCAGTCAGCTTTACATCTGTCATAGGGAAGATGTTAGAAGCTATTATTAAAGGTGTTATAATAGGGCACTTCGAAAAATTCAAGGTAATCAGGCAGAATCAACATGGTTTTGTGAAAGGAAAATCATGTTTAACCAACTTAATGGAGTTCTTTGAAGAAGTAACATGTGCTGTGGATAAAGGGGAACTGGTGGATGTACTGTACTTAGATTTTCAGAAGGCATTTAATATGATAAGGTGCCTTATTAAAGGTTATTGCAGAAAATAAAAGCAAATAAAAGTGCAGGGGGTAAAATATTGAAATGGATAGAAGATTGGCTGGCTAACAGGAAGCAGAGATTAGGCATAAATGGCTCATTTTCTGCTTGGCAGGATGTGACGAGTGGTGTGCCACAGGGATCAATGCTGGGGCCTCAACTCTTTACAATTTATATAAATTATTTGGATGAAGAGACCGATGGTGTGGTTGCCAAACTCACCAAAGATATAAAGGTAGATAGGAAAGTTTTTTTTTAATTTATGGGGTGTGGGCTTCGTTGGCTGGACCAGCATTTATTGCCCATCCCTAATTGTCCTTGAGAAGGTGGTGGTGAGCTGCCTTCCTGAATCACTGCAGTCCATGTGGTGTAGGCTCCAGGCATTTAAGAGTCAACCACATTATTGTGGGTCTGGAGTCACAAGTAGGCCAGACCATTAGTGAGCCAGATGGGGTTTTACAACAACTGTTTCATGGTCATCATCAGACTTATAATTTCAGATTGTTATTGAATTCAAATTCCACTATTTGCCGTACAGGGATTCAAACCTGGGTGCACATCTGGAGTGCCGTGTACAGTATTTGTCTCCTTATTTAAGGAAAGATGTAAATGCATTAGAAGCAGTTCAGAAAATCTAAAACTTGGGGTCACTGTTTCAATCAAGGGGTCGCACATTTAGGACAGAGATGAGGGGAAAAAAATTTTCTCAGAGGGTTGTGAGACTTTCAGAATTCTCTTCCTCAAGGGGTGGTTGAGGTAGTGTCCTTGAATATCTTTAAGGCAGAGGTAGATAGATTCTGGATAAGCAAGTGGGTGAAAGGTTATCGGAGGTAGGTAGGAATATGATCTTATCCAGCCATGATCTTATTAAGTAGAAGAGCAGGCTTGAGGGGCTGAGGGGCCTACACCTGCTCCTTATTTGTATGCAACATGAGGACAGGTTTCCTACAACACAAGTGTCATTTATAACCAATTGGACCTCTGCTCTATAAGTGTATTTGTTTACTGAGAATAATCTGTGAAAGGAACAATCATATCTGGAAGTTCACTTGTTTAAAATATTTCAAAGTTCCATCTGCAGGTTATTTTTGCAACATTAGTACACATTATTCACATCACATCTGCAAGGTGGGACACAACCTTTTGCTTATCCACAAACAAAAATGTACAAACTTCACTTCAATTCACAAATTACTAAAGCAAGAAAATGCAAACTGATTATCAATAAATTCTGATAACGCATTGAAAAGTAACTATTTAAGTCTGGTGAAATCCCAAGCCACACACCTCCCCATCCCAAAAATAAAATTCAGTGACAAAAAATCTGGTATAATGTGTGTTCTAGGAGATGTTCTGCTGTCCTATTAGGGACAGACTTAGAGTGTCATTGATGGGTTATTGATCCCCTACACAAAATAAACGGGACAAGACAAATTGCAATGGGTAGTCACCCTAGGTAACATCACCTAAAGGCACAACCATTTGAGTCCTAGTTAAGCTCTAGAGCAGTGAGAAAGTCAATGTTCTTCCCGCCCGTTGGTCAACTTCGTTTGGAAAGGAAGATAAAATGAGTTAATAAGAGTGCGTTCTCTCCTGAACAGACCACAGGACCAGCTTGCATGAATGTTCCAATTAAAAATCTGCTCAGTCATTGTTCACGAGAGGCGTTTAACAAACATGAGCACAATATATCTGAGCTGAGTTAGCCAGACCTACTCCACATATCTTCGGTTGCATCAAAAGCGCATTGCCTTACGATAATTAATATGCAAATTTTCAGTACAACGGAGCTAGCATTTGGGGAACACTGACCTCCCAACATTTTAGCTATTGGCTAGTACTTCCATATAACACTCACGGAAGATTTACAACAATAACTATCCAGAAAGAACATTAAAAGCATTTGAAGAATTTAATCTCTGAATCATTCCATTCAATTGGCTTTCCAGAACTTAGATGTAACTTTTATTAATAAGCTGTTTATAAAGAAAGTAGGAAGGATGTGTTTGGAGTGACACTGCTAGCAGACTAATTAACTATACAAGTGCAACTTTCTAAACCTAAAATTACATTATGGGGTAATAATGAACACCTAATGTGTTTATCTAAAATTGATCTCTCTGCTACTTTAGCATGACATTAACCCATTTAGATTCCTATACCAAAACATTGGACAGAAGCATTACAGCCAAAGCATGTGAATGTTTGACTGCTAGCTATTATCTTATAGCATCATTTCAGTGTTTTTTTTTAAAAAGTCTTTCCAGTTTATAACTAAATAAGATTTCTGTCCCAAATGAAAACCACAGATAGCTGAGCTACAAGTCAGCTATTACAGAATTTTGTTCAAAGCTTTTTTCCCCCATTGTTTTAAATAAATTCATTTAATAACTGTAAAGACAATGTGACTCGATCCTAGAACCCTGGGCAGTGACAAAGATCATTACTGGCTAATTTGCTATTCAGAAGATCGTAAGTACATCATGAAGGAAGCTCATCAATGTCTAAATCATTCTGAACCAAGTATTTGTCACAAATGGTAGTACTTAACCTATTAGTACTACAATGTGCAGCTGCTTACCTTGAGAGAAAGCGACCCTTTGTATGGATGCAAAGCAATGCAATAGTCACGTGCACGCAAAATTTATCAGACTCAGCGATGTCTGTTTCTGCTAACGCATCAAAACCCAATCTATACTTTCACATTAAATATATTGCCGCAAGTTTACATTTGCATAATGACACAATCACGCTATGTATTGGTAATCTTAATTCCTATCTCATTATTCTCATAGTGCAGGACTCCTATCACTACAAGTGGAATGGGCTCCAAATCTCATTTGCAATGCATGTTTTATATTACTCAGCACAACTCCCCAAGGCCAAACCCATGATTCATGTTACTTGTGGTCCTTACGTGACTGGTTCGATGATATCACCTGTTGTAAGAGTTAATGCAGGAAACATTTTTGTCAATCAATGCAGTTTTTACCCAGATGCATTGTGCCTGACGTTCTTGTTGTTAAAGTGCAACACTATAAACGCCAAGAAATGGAAAATTAGCAGAGAAAATGTGCCCAGATATCAAAATGCAATCTTTCATTAGATTTGTAATGACATCAGAACAATTAAAAGGATGAGCAAAGTCCACTTAAAACAAGCAGTGCAGTGAGTAAAAACAGAAAAGAATATCCTTAATGCAACTGCTAAAGTACGAATCGATGTTTATTAACTCTCAGCTCCCCTTAACCACTCGCACAGGTTTAAAAGACATCGATTCTGTCATTTCTAATGAAGAACGCTAACCAGCCTTCATTTCTCAGATGCTGATCAACCTCCACCACCCCAGATTCCTACATTTGATTTTTACATGTATTCTTAATCTTACTTTCTCCCTGCCTAGAATTTAAGTATTTATTTCAATGTTCAGTTGTAATACGTGCGCTGCAGGATAAATTTATCACCACTGAATAGCTATTGTTGGGAAATGCTGTGTGTACATTGTGAGGAGGGTTAAAGTTGACGCTGCACCTAATTGGCACTGTCCGAGCACTGACCAGCTGCCAAAGTGTCACGAGATAGTGGTGCAAATGAGGAGTCACTGCTCATGGCAGCTGTCAGCAAACATCCAATGTCCTATTTGATCTCAATCTTAATGTTTATATGCAATGATGGAAAACCAATTGAAGCTACTGGTTAGCAATCAGAGCACATTTCCTACGTTAAAGAACCAGGTGCTTCTGCAGGGGAAGAGGTCAAATATATATTTAGCACTTTTGCAATAAAAACGTTTATCTACAGTTCTATCCATTACCATAGACATTGGGAACCTTTATGGAATTCTCTATCCCAGAGAGCTGTGGATGCTCAGTCATTGAGTATATACAAGACCAAGGTTGTTTGCTTTTTGGGTACTAAGGGAATTAAAAGAGAGGAAGTTAGTGCAGGAAGGCAGAGTTAGGGTGGAAGATCAGCCAGGAGCTTGCTGAATGGCTGAACAGGCTCCAAGGGCCCCATGGCCTCCTCCTGTTCCTATTTTTTATGTTTTCATAATACTATTTTGTCCTGAACAGAGTAAAAAATGGTCCCTCTTGTGTTCGCTACATACCTATTAATCAGATCGGATCTATCCAGGCTCTGTGCAAGGTGGTCTGCAATTCTCTATGAGCACAATGACCAACTGTCATCGTCACATCTCTTAAAAAGAAAGCAGGAAATGAAGAAAGGCTCTTCAGACTGCAAAATTAATCCTGTTCGATTGTTGGTTGTACTCAGGCCAATTAAGAAAAGGTTCAACAAAGCTTCCTCCTGTCCCCACTCAAGGGTTGGTCAAGAAAAAGCCAGAATGCCCATAAAACCATTGTCCCACAATATACATTTCAATCAGACACATTCTCTGGCATCACATTTCCCTGGGTCCAGAGGGTCAAGAACCATCATGTTCCACACACTTGACAATTAGTCATTTCCATCTGTATCTGTCCTTACTTTGAGAGGATGTTTCCCCTGATGGGGAATCTAGAACTAGGGGGCAGAGTTTCAGAATAAAAGGTCACCCATTTAAGGTGGAGATGAGGTGGGATTTATTTTCCCAGAGGGTCGTTAATCTTCGGAATTCTCTATCCCAGGCAGGAGTGGAAGCTGCATCATTGAATATATTCAAGGCTGAGATAGGAAGGTTCTTGAACAAGAGGTGGGGTGGGGGTGGGGAGGGACATCAAGGGCTAAGGAAATGGGCAGGAAAGTGGAGGTGAGGCCAGGATCAGAGCAGCCATGATCTCAGTGAATGAAGGAGAAGGCTTGAGGGGGCCGAAAAGCCTATTCCTGCTCCTATTTCATATGTTCTTATAAACCTTCATCCTGTTCCAAATATAGTCACAAGTGGTATTTTCCACTAACAGGCTGCTGTCGTTAGTTCGAAAAGATGTTCTGCTTACCACACAACTGAGCAATGTTGTGTATGAATTCCAGTGCCGGTGTGATGGCAGGTGCGCAGGTAATCCATTCCCTGATTGGCTGATCGAAGACCACAGCATGTTCCTTTGACTGTTCGTAATAGGCAGAGTACAGACTGTATTCAACCAGCTCGCACTTGCAAAACCCGAAACAAAATGTCTACTGTCAGATGTGATTCAGCAATTGGGCAGCACTCACTGAACAATCCTGAGTGTGCTAATAGCTACACTAACAACCAATTTAAGCTAGTCAGTCGAGCTCATAACGTGTCGCATTTACACTTGCTGGAAGCAACATACATTCATAAATAGGGACCCGTTCTCTGCAAACAAAAGGGGCTGAGTTTTGCCGTCAGGGAGCAGGGGGCGGGGCCTGCTCACCGACGCATAAAATGACGCAGGATCACGTCAGGGGTTCCCCCAGACATCACCCCACCATATTTAAATTTTCAGGAAGGTGGGGGCACAGCAAAATCAGCTGTGTGCCCGCCGACCTGTCAATGGCCAATTGAGGCCATTGACAGGGTCACTTAATCAATTAAAGGAGCTGCCCGTCCAACCTTAAGGTTAGTGAACAGGCCAGGAGCCCCGGCGGGAAATAGAAAAAACATGAAACCTCATCCACTAGCGGGATGAGGTTTCATGCAGGGTTTTAAACAGTTTAATAAAGTTTTAGTGTAGTTTATGAATATGTCTCATCTTGTGTGACACTGTCACATGAGAGGGACATGTTAAGGATTTTATTTTCTATTTTTAATGTTTTTAAAAGTGTCAGCGATCTCCCTGAGGCTGCACTTAGCCTCAGGGAGATATGCGTTCTTTCGTGCTTTTGGGGGATGTGTGGGGGTGTGAAGGTTGGAGCGCCTCTCTGTTATTATTTTAACAGGGACAATGTCCCACAGCACCGAGGAAGGCCTTTTAAACAGCCCGCCTCTGCACCCAGCAGCCCCTGTGGATACCTCTGAATGTTCTCTCAGGTTAGCTGGCCTGACACCAGCCCACACCCTCCCCCTCCCCACCAAATGGAAATCCCCTCCCTGAGGGCATTTTCTCCTGAGACAGGCAGGTCAAGCCGGGAATGTTCCCGACTCCCGGTACCTGCCTCAGGGAGTAAAATCCAGGCCATTAACTCTGTTTCTCACCACAGACACTGCCTGACCTGCTGAGTTTTTCCAGCACTTTCTGTTTTTATTATGGAGCAAAAGTAAGCCTGGCCTCACGTGAAATTTTAATCTTTAGACTGCGTGGTCTTTGTTTGGCTGAAAGAAACAGGCTTGTGAGTGACCAATTCTTTTTATGATGTAATGCTGATGGTTGTACCTAAAGAAACAAACAAAAAGTGTTGACAATTGAAGACTAGAGTGTAGGTGGAACAGGGTAGATATCAAGGAGTTAACAAAGATAAAACAGTGAAAATGAAGACCAAATACAGAGAGGAAAGACGGAGCATCTAGACAGAGCAATTCCTCAAAATTGTTCTCTTGTGTTTACTTAAATGAATATTGCAATGGGATTGATCCTGGCAAGAAAGATTTTATTACCGTGATATTAGTGTTATTCAATGTCATAGCTTGTGAACTGATTTTTTTTTAAAAAGAGGCAGGAAAAAATCAGAATTTTCTTGGATTTTCAAACTCTCTCTAGAGGATGTTTACATCCACAATATATCCTTCATTTTATTATTTAAAGCGTTGTGACCATATCTCAGCGATGTTCCCCCTCTAATTCTGAATTTCACTTCTCCGAATCACCTTTGTACCTTAAAGCACTGAGTCACAAGATCACCTCTCATCAAAGTTCCCTAAACCAAACCAGATATATCAATAAAACTGCAAACAGGCTGTAGGAAAACAGGAACAGGATGAGACCATTCAGCCTCCCAAGCTTGTTTCACCATCCAATCAGGTCACGGCTGATCCTGGACCTAATCCCATTTTCCCACCTTTCTCCTGTACTCCTCAATACCTTTGGTTAACAAAAATCGATCGATCGATCAATCTCTGTTTTAGGATGAACAATTAAGTCTAGCATCAACCTGCATTTGCAGAAGTAAGTTACATCCTTTGTGTGAAGATGTGTTTCTAGTCTCATTCCTGAAAAGTCTGGCTCTAATTTTTGGACTATGGGTGGAAATTTACAGCCCCCTCCCACCAGCTGGATCCCACCGAAGTCAATGGACTTTTGAACAGCTCGCTGCGTTTTCCGGCCCCTCCTCCTCCTGTCACGGCAGGGCCATAAAATTCCGCCCTTTGTCTCTTGGTCCTAGACTCCCCAACCAGTGGAGATGGATTCATCTGAAGAAGGGTTATACGGACTCGAAATGTTAACTCTGTCTTTCTCTCCACAGATGCTGCCGGATCTGCTGAGTTTTTCCAGCATTTTCTGTTTTTGTTTCAGATTTCCAGCATCAGCGGTATTTTGCTTTTATCAGTATTTACCCAATGAGTGTTCCCTTTCATATGTTCAATCAAATCATCCCTTAACACTCCAAATACAAGGGATTGCAACCCTAGTTTGTGTAATTCCTCCTGTCCTTGGGGGTCCCGGTATCATTCTGGTAAATCTATGCCACGCTCCCTCCCAGGCCAATATACCCTTCCTAAGTTGTAGGGTCCTGAACTACTCACAAGTACTCCAGGTCTGGACTAACCAGGGTTCTGTATAGTTGAAATATGACCTCTACCCACCAGTATTTCAGTCCTTTAGATATAAAGGCCAACATTTAATTAGCCTTTTAGTTTGTTTTCTGTACCTGTACATGACATTTAATTATCTTTGTACCTGGACCCTCCCAATTCTCTTTGGGCTTCCATTGTTTCCAACTATTCACCATTTAGAAAGTCCCCTGTTTGATCCATTTAAGGCCCAAGATAGATGACTCCACATTAGCTTACTTTGAAATCCATTTGCCATAGTTTTGTCTGAAATTGCACACAAAAGCCCAAACGTAATTTTATCAATAATCACATGACACTGAGACTCACCAGCATCGGTCAGGTGCACACAAGATAACAGACTAATATGTGCTGATTTCAGCATTGCCAATGCTCTTCTTTATACATATAAAAATAATGTAAGCTTTTTAAAATACATTATCCATCTATGTTATTAAACCATTATGACTGGGTGGCTATAATATTGTAGGGAGTCTCTAATGCTGATTGGTGAATGATGACTACCTGTCTTTTTTAGACCAAGCACATCTCACTGCTTCACACTAACCAATGTTACACCTAACCAACCAGACCACAAGAATACATAAGCAGTCAATTTTAATTTTCCATCTCTTATTTATAATGGATTTTTCCTGTATTCCTCGTTTACATTTTTGCTTATTTTTACATTGTGGCCTGCTCAGCTTCTCTGCTTTGACCAGTCTTAATCTTCCCTCTCATTCAAGTATAACTGCTCACCGTAGGTTCCACTCAGCCTCCACATCCAAGCCAGAAGCTCAGTCCTATCCTGTTCAACCTCACCTCTCAGCCACCTGTAAACTTAGCTCCACATCAAGCAGGCCCCATCAACAGTTTTGGTCTCTATATCTAAGGAAACAGAATCACAGAATCTTTACAGTGCTGAAGGAGGCCATTCAGCCCATTGAGTCTGCAGTGGGTTTCTGAAAGAGCATTCAACCTAATCCCACTCCCCATGCCTTATCTCTGTAACCTTTCACATTAGAGAGGTGTAACAAAGGTTCACAAGACTGATGAGAGGGTTGTCCGATGGAGATAGTCCGAGCAGAATTGGCCTATAATCCCTTGAGTTTATTAGACTGAGAGATGATCTCACCAACACATTTTAGATTCTGAGAGGGCTTGACAGGATAGATGCAGAGAGGCAGCTTCAGCTGACAGGAGAGTCTAGAACAAGGGTTATACCTTCAAGATAAGGTGTCAGCCATTTAGGACTGAGATGAGGAGAACTTTCTTCACTAAGAGGGGTGTGAATCTTTGGAATTCTCTATCCCAGAGGGTTATGGGTGCTCAGTCATGGAGTAAATTCAAGACAGAGGTCGATAGATGTTGGACAGAGAGGGAATCAGGGGATAAGGGTTAGGATGAGAAGGTGGAAAAGTTGAAGAAAACAGTGTGCGCTTATCAAATGTCAGAACGGGCTCAAGAGTGCATTTGGGCTACTCCATCCCCAATTTTTCATGTTCCTATCCTCTCTGTCCATCACAAGAATTGGAGCATTTCAGAATATTTCACTGTACAGTTACTACGAAACGAGATCATCAGGAATATAAATCAATTCCCTTCTGTCTTTTGCCTGTCCGTGTGATCCATTCTACTCATCTACTCATTCTACTCATTCTACTCATCTCCACCCGACACATCCAGCCCAGCTTGAATTATATTCATTTCCTGCTGTTTTCAGTGCCAAAAGTGCTTGAGGTCACAAAGGTAAGGGCTAACTTTTTTCTTATTCATTCACAGGACGTGGGCTTCACTGGCTAGGTCAGCATTTTTATTGTCCATCCCTAACTGCTCCTGAGAAGGTGATAGTGAGACGCTTTCTTGAGTCGCTGCAATCTGTGTGGTGTGGGTACACCCCCAGCACTGTTAGGGAGGGAGTTCCAGGATTTTGACCCAGCGACAGTGGAGGAACGACCGATATAGTTCCAGAACAGGATGGTGAGTGGCCTGGAGGGAACCTCCAGGTGGTGGTGTTCCCATGCATCCACTGCCCTTGTCCTTCTAGGTTTGGTGGTAGAGATCGCAGGTTTGGAAGATGCTTCGAAGAAGCCTTGAGTGAGCTGCTACAGTGCATCTTGTAGATGGTACACACTGCTGCTGCCGTGCGTCGGTGATAGACGGTGTGTCAATCAAGCGGGCTGCTTTGTCCTGAATGGTGTCGAGCTTCTTGATCGTTGTTGCAGCTGCACTCATCCAGGCAAGTGGACAACAACCTATCACACTCCTGACTTGTTTCTTGTAGATAGTGGACAGGCTTTGGGGAGTCAGGAGGTGAGTTATTCTCTGCAGAATTCCCAGCCTCTGACCTGCTGTTGTAGCCACAGCATTTATGTGGCTGGCCCAGTTCAGATCCAGGTCAAAGATTACCCCCAGGATCTTGATAGTGGGGGATTCAGCATTGGTAATGGGCCTGGAGTCAAGGGAAGTTGGTTGGATTCTCTCTTGTTGGAGATGGTCATTGCCTGACACTTGTGTGGTGTGAATGTTACTTGCCACTTGTCAGCCCAAGCCTGGATATTGTCCAGGTCTTGCTGCATTTGGACATGGGCTGCTTCAGTTTCTGAGGAGTCACGAATGGTACTGAACTTTGAGCAATCATCAGCAAACATCCCCACTGGGCATCAGTGAGCAGGTTATTGCTGAGTAAGTGCTGCTTGATAGCACTGATGATGACATTTTCCATCACTTTTCTGATGATCAAGAGTAGACGAATGGGGCGGTAATTGGCCAGGTTGGATTTGTCCTGCTTTTTGTGGACAGGACATACCTGGGCAATTTTCCACATTGTTGGATGCCAGTGTTGTAGCTGTACTGGAACAGCTTGGCTAGGGGTGTAGCTAGTTCTGGAACACAAGTCTTTAGTACTATTGCTGGAATGTTCTCAAGGCCCTTAGCCTTTGCAGTATCCAGTGCCTTTAGCCATTTCTTGATATTATGTGGAGTGAATCGATTTGGCTGAAGACTGGCATCTGTGATGCTGGGGACCTCCAGAGGAGGCCGAGATGGATCATCCACTCAGCACTTCTGGCTGAAGATTGTAGCAAATGCTTCAGCCTTATCTTTTGCACTGATGTGCTGGGCTCCTCTGTCATTATGGAGGTTGTCCACCACCATTCACGACTGGATGTGTCAGGACTGCAGAGCTTAGATCTGATCCATTGGTTGTGGGATCACTTAGCTCTGTCTATCACTTGCTGCTTTTGCTGTCTAGTATGCAAGTAGTCCTGTGTTACAGCTTCACCAGGTTGACACCTCATTTTTAGGTGTGCCTGGTGCTGCTCCTCACATGCCTTCCTGCACTTTTCATTAACCCAGGGTTGATTCCCTGGCTTGATGGTAATGGTAGAGTGGGGGATATTTTGGGCCATGAGGTTACAGATTGTGTTCAAGTACAATTCTGCTGCTGCTGATGGTCCACAGCACCTCATGGATGCCCAGGTTTGAGTTGCTAGATCTGTTTGAAATCTATCCCATTTAGCACAGTTGGTGGTGCCACACAACACGATGGAGGGTATCCTCAATGTGAAGATGGGACTTTGTTTCCACAAGGACTGTGCGGTGGCCCCTCCTACCAACACTGCCATGGACAGATACATCTGTGGAAGGCAGGTTGGTGAGGACGAGGTCAAGTAGCTTTTATCCCTGTTGTTGGTTCCCTCACCACCTGCTGCAGACCCAGTCTAGCAGCTGTGTCATTTAGGACTTGGCCAGCTCGGTCTGTTGTGGGGCTACCGAGCCACATTGAGTACATTCTGTGCCCTTGCCACCCTCAGTGCTTTCCCCCAGTGGTGTTCAGCATGGAGGAGCACTGATTCATCAGCTGGCAGGGATGGGGGTGGGGGTGGGGGGTGGCTTTAGGTGGTAACCAGCAGGAGGTTTCCTTGTCCATATTTAATCTGAGACTGTAAGATTTCATGAGGTCCAGAGTCAAGGACTCCCAGGGCAACTCCCTTCTGACTGTATACCACAGCGCTGCCATCTCTGAGACCATAAGACATAGGAGCAGAAATTAGGCCATTCAGCCCATCGCGTCTGCTCTGCCATTCAATCATGGTTGATAAGTTTCTCAACCCCATTCTCCCACCTTCTCCCTGTAACATTTGATCCCCTTACCAATCAAGAACCTATCTATCTCGGTCTTAAATACACTCAATGACCTGGCCTCCACAGCCTTCTGTGGCAATGAATTCCATAGGTTCACCACTCTCTGGCTAAAGAAGTTTCTCCTCATCTCTGTTCTAAAAGGTCTTCCCTTTACTCTGAGGCTGTGCCCTCGGGTCCTAGTCTCTCCCACTAATGGAAACATCTTCCCCATGTCCACTCTATCCAGGCCTTTCAATATTCTGTAAGTTTCAATCAGATCCCCCCTCATCCTTCTAAACTCCATCGAGTATAGACCCAGAGTCCTCAAACGTTCCTCATATGTTAAGCCTTTCATTCCTGGGATCGTTCTCATGAACCTCCTCGGGACTCTCTCCAGGGCTAGCACATCCTTCCTGGGTAATCCAGGGCCCAAAATTGCTCACAATATTCTAAATGTGGCCTGACCAGAGCCTTATAAAGCCTCAGCAACACATCCCTGCTTTTATATTCTAATCCTCTCGAAATAAATGCCAACATTGCATTTGCCTTCCTAACTACCGACTCAACCTGCAAGTTAACCTTAAGAGAATCCTGGACCAGGACTCCCAAGTCCCTTTGCACTCCAGATTTCTGAATTCTCTCCCCATTTAGAAAATAGTCTATGCCTCTATTCTTCCTACCAAAGTGCATGACCTCACACTTCCCCATGTTGTATTCCATCTGCCACTTCTTTGCCCATTCTCCTAACCTGTCCAAATCCTTCTGCAGCCTCCCTGCCTCCTCAATACTACCTGTCCCTCCACCTATCTTTGTATCACCTGCAAACAGTGATGTCTGGGACATTATCGGTAAGGTACAATGCATTGAGTATGACTATCTCAGGCTGTGGCTTGTTAAGTCTGTGAGACACCTCTCCCAATTTTGACACAAGCCCCAAGGTGTTAGTATGGAGGTCTCTGCAAGGTCAACAGGGCTTGGTGTGCCATTGTTGTTTTCGGTGCCTAGTTCGATGCTGGGTGGTCTGTCTGGTCTCACTCCTTTTTGTAGTTTGCAGCGATTTGATTCAACTGAGTGGCTTGCTAGGCCATTTCAGAGGACATTTAATAGTCAACCGCAATCGCTGTGGGTCTGGAGTCACATGCAGGTAAGGACGGCAGGTTTCCTTCTCTAAAGGGCCTTAGTGAGCCAGATGGGTTTTTACAACTATCGTCAATGGTTTCATGGTCACTATTACTGAGGCCAGCTTTTTAATTCCAAATTTATTAACTGAGTTTAATTTCCACCAGCTGCTGTGGTAGAATTTAAACCCTGCTCCCAAGAGCTTTAGCCTGGGCTTCTGAATTACTAGTCTGGTGGCATATATACATATATATCTATGTATGTACACACACAAAGACATTTAGAAATTAAACCTCCCAGTGTAGATGAGTGTGTGAACATAAACAGGTTTGCCAGTTTGCAAATGTAGGGTTATATGCATATCTGAACAGGTGTTTATGTGTGAGTTTATCACTGAGTGTGGGCGTTAACGTTTGAATTCGCCCTGTTGACCTAAGACCCTTCCCTTTTAAATGAAACCCCATCCTCACAGGATGGGCGGCCTTCCAATACCCAAAATCAGGTAACTAATGATGGTGAAGGACTGGAATGTGAAGCAAACCCCATCAACTCTCCCACAGTCCTAAACCCCCTCCTCCTCCCACCATAACTGCTGGACAGGGGAGGGGTTTACAATTAGCCTCAGAGTGAAGCAGAAAAAGTAACAGAGGAGGACAGGAAGATTTAGAAAGTAGCAATGGCTAAAAAAATAACTCATACATTCATTTGAATTGTGATATGAATGTTTCCTTCAAGCACAGCGTTTGAGTGGTGGATATTGTCATGTCTGAATCCCACTTTCAATTTAAACTCTAACTAGTCTTCCTTTAACTAGTTTGTGGGTTAGCCTCTAGCTGAAGCACACTGTGTGCGTAGTGCTGTGCACTTAGTGTTGTTCACCATCTCTTGAGTGGGGGAGAATAGGGAAAGAGACAGTAGCAGGAACGTCTCTGTAACTCAGAGTGCATCCCCCAGTTGATCAGCCTGGCACAACCCCCACACTTGGTGCTGAAAGTGGAAGCGAAGGGGGAAAAGCCAAATAGGAGGAAAACATTTTAATTTAATTTTGGTTTTTCAACCTCGTTTACCACTGATCCCTGTCACCCAAATTATCTGAAGAGCTATGAACTGTTGACTTGTTTCTTGAGCTTATGGGAGGGAATTGTAAGCATTCGAGGCACCTACACAGTCACAGATTCCTGCTGCTGAACTTCGAGTCTGTAAAAATCAAATGACAAATCAGTACAGTCTGTCGGCTCTACAAAATCAAAAATCAAATGACAAATCAGTACAGTCTGTCGGCTCTACAGCTGCTGTGGGCAGGAACAGGTGGCAATTTAATAAGTGCCTCATTATTGTCACACCTCTCACTGTAAAGCCCAGTTCTACTGAGCTCTTTTTTATTGGTCCAACTGTTGTCTCAAAGGCTCCAACAGTGTACAAAGCGATTGGTCCCATCCCACCAGTTGGTGCTATGGGGTTATAGGGTAGCATCTCCAGGCACTTTGTGTAAGAGTAGTTTATCTCCATTCCTAACCTCTACAGTGATCCAACATAACAACAAGCTCCCCCGACACACATCTGGCCATGTTCAACACTTGCCAGCTGTTAAGATGAGAACTTGCACCAAACTGATTCTGCAGTCCGAAGTCCTTTATTTCCACTTATATGACGTCAGGATTGAATGATAAGCAAAATGAGTCTCTGTCAGCTTTCTTGCAAGAACATATCAAATATCATGTTGCATAGAGTATATAATTTATCACACTTTTAATGTCACTTTCATTGAAGTAGACACTCAAGTCAACACTGTAAGATATATTGTGTGATATCATGTGGATATCCTATTCTGGACCTGCCAACACAGGCCAAAATAATTACTTTGTTCCTTGCAGTAAACAGAACATCAGACTTTTTTCGTTCAAAAGCCCTTCATCAGTAAGACAATTGAGAATGGATTCTTCTAACAAAACAAATGGATAATTCATTAGTCACCAGTGTAAGTAATGATACACACAGTGTTGTCTACATGTCTCTCTTAAGCCCTAATATCACCCAATATCATGTTGCTTCTTTCAAAAACTTCCACACACACACGCAGTGAAAAGCATAACCATAGAAATTTTCTACTGTCCAAAAGAAATTAAACAAAACCTTTTGAACCACACGGGTCGGTGGTTAGAGAATTTCAGTAGCTTACTGTAAATGCTAAGAATATTCTTGTTACACAGCATATATTTTACACAGCACACTGAGCATGCCTAATGAGCCCAGCCTGTCAGGGATGTATAACTGTGCACTCCCCTGAGAGATGATGACATCTCCCTTGGTTGGAAAACTCTGATCAATGCAGGGCCTCTGCTTATGTATTTATATCTTAAAGCCATAAAATTTCATACCCTCGTTACACGACTAGATCGGGAATCAAAATGAAGCATCTACTTATGCACCGAACATGGCAAACCTCAAACATTACTGAGCAGAAAAAAGACAAATTGTTGAAAAGGCTGGTGAAATCACAGCAGTGCAGAATATCTGTCACTTCAGCAGAATTCGCTTACCGTAAGTAAACTGAAAGCAGGTTCAGGGGCAAGCTGCACAGCCATGGTCCTCTCCTCCCAGCTGATTTAAGTGTAAACCCCCTCACATTAACAAGTTTCTGGGCTCCTTGCTTTCCTTGGAAGAACATCCATGCACCTACAATCAGCAACAGAAAACAAAAGAAGGGACATGCCAGAGAACAATGCTTAAATACTGCCTGTGATCGGCCGGGCTAGAGAAATAGACGAGCAACAGCAAGAGCAGAACAGGGTGGGGTGGTGGTGGTGGGGGTGGGGGGGTGGGGGTTGGTGGTTGGTGGTGAGGGGGAGGGGGGTGGGGGTAGTGGGGAGAGAAAAGCTTAATTAGATAAAAAAAAGAACAGTGACTACATCTCTTAACTCAACCTTGAAGCAGCCGGTTTCAGAGAAGATTCTGGAGATAGCAGGGAGCTGTAAGCAAAGTGCAGGCAACCCAGCCATTCAGCAGCAATGCAGAGAGCAGTTATCCAGCACCTGACAGCAAGGCAAGCTTTGAATGTAACAAACACCTCCACCTACTTAAAGCTGCTGCTCATTAACCCCCTGTTCTCTAGCCATATAACCAGCTAGATATGGCTATTCCAATTTTAACACCTTGCAATAGAAAACATATAAACAGTGTGATGTGCCACAAATGGTATACTGCAGCATTGGCTATTTCTTTTTCTCAAATATGGTGCACATTGTGGAATCTTTCAACAGACAGGCACCCTCAAAACTTTGAAAAGCAGAAGGGTTAATCACAGAAACTGAGCACCACAGTGTACATTTACCCTTATCCTATTCAAATAAGAGTCATTAGTGACCCTTCACCTGATCAAATTCGTCATCTCCTCTTCTTTCCAAAATGGACCAGCAAGCAGAATTCCCCATGGATCATCCACACTTACTGGAGACACATTAAGCTTTATTGAACACACTTGCAGCACCAGATGAACTCTTAAAGACAAAGACTTCGACAATCACTCGAGGTCTCCCTGCTACAGATCCTGATGGAGGCTCCTCAGGGCTGGCAGACCACTTGACTAATTAAAGGGGTGGGCCATAATTTAGGGCAGAAAAAGGGAAATCTTCCCTGAAAACGGGAAATTACTGGATGCTGAAAAACCCAGATAGATTCATAGCAGTTTTACAAATGCTGGCTACTGTAAGTCTAGACTGATTATGTAAATGTTTACATGGACTATCCACAGGCTGTCGTGACAACTTGGTATAAAATATTGAACAATCTGTAGAATATTCAATCTCTAATGAGCTGAAGAAGAACATTAAATCCTTTTTAAGTCACAGATGGTATGACCGTTGAGCCAGTTTTTATTAATTTTTCCAGACAGTTCTCTTTTCAGTTATTCTCCCTCAACCCAAAGAGAGCAGCGCCTGTGGTGCAGTGGTAATGTCACAAGACTGGTAATCTAGCGGCACGGACTAATGTCCTGGGTACACGGGTTTAAATCTCACCACAACTGCTGGTGGAATATTAATTCAATTAATTAAAAAAAAATTGGAATTGAGAGCTAGTTTCAATAATGGTGACCATGGGTAGAACCTTCTGCTCTCTCTGGTGGCCCCGGAGGTAAGAAGGGCATTTAATTGGGTGGAATGGTGACATACCTGACCCCTGTGGCCTTCCCGTTATCTGCCAGAGTTAAAGTTCTGGGCGGGAAGGCTCACAGGCAACCCCTGCCACCTGCTGCCCATTAAGGCCCTTTTGTGCCCAATTAATGACCACTTAAGGGCCTCATCCTGTCCCTGCTGGCGTTAATCCAGCTGCAGGTGGGCCTGTTGCCATGTAGTGTGCACAGCAGCTAAACTACCACTCTCTCACCCCTGCCCACCCCCCCCCCCCCCCACCTGTCCTTTTGGCAGCAGCCACAGCCTCCCCAGAGCACAAGACTTGCCAGCCTCTGATTGGCCTGTGGCTCTTGATGGGCGAGACTTGTGCCCCTAGGGTCTTGATTCCAGGGGAAGACCTGCTGGCGGCCTTGTCAATGCCTGTCTGGCTTGTGGTGCAGTAGGCCTTCCCAAGAAGAGGCAGTGGGGGTCTCTCGCTGACTCTTCAGCCGGCAAGCGACACCCCCACTCCTCAACAAGAGTCTGCCTCATAAAACTTCCATCGATTGTCATAAAAATCCATCTGGTTCACTGATGTCCTTTAGGGAAGAGAATCTGGCATCCTGACCCAGTCTGGCTAACATGCAACTCCAGCTCCTTGACTCTTAGCTGCTCTCAAAGGTCAATTAAGGATGGGTAACAAATGCTGGTCTTGCCAGAGTGCCCACGTCCCATCAACAAATTTTTTTAAAAACCCAAACTTGTGGGATCCTTTTCCCACTACTGTTAGCTGTTCCATTTCAAGTTCGAGTAACGTGGGAATCGTTCACAATCCACGTTTCATCGAGTCGGAGGTAGAATGCTTAAGGGGATTTTTTTAAGCCAATGGCAAATGTACAATTATCCATTGTACTTATTAACATAAAGGATGCCACCTTAGTTATGCTAATGAGGACAGAAATCCTCATTTGTGGTCTCCATATCCTGTCACCAGATCAGTGACATGTTTCAATTCCATTAAACCGATAGAGCTGGTTTAATGTTTCTTACATCAAGGTATCGTTAACGTCATGAATACTTAGTGCAACCCTTGTGGCCTGACAGAAGCATTAAAGTGAGGTTTAGTGCTGACATTTTGGATTGATTTGCAATGTTGAGGCGCAATTGCAACAGCTCCTGAAATACCACTGAGGTTAAGTTTACGAGTACAGCTTTGGAACTGAGTGCACACCCGGGAGACTGGTGAGTGTGGGAGTTTAAATTGTTAATCTTGTTCTTAAAAAATCTAGTCTTGTCTGTAATTAGCAGTATCTGGAAAGCAGTGTGTAAGTAGACTAAGTTTACTTCATTCTTCCAGCTTTAAGCAGGACAAACACACTCTGCTGAGAGAGCCGAGTAGGTAATCAGCTAACTGGTTGAATGCGGTTTCTCTCGCTCCAGTCCAGTTCCTATAAGTGCAGGGTTCTTCAGTGCAACTTGGGCAAACAAATGCAGCTTTAGGACTGACCTGGGAGTTTGGTGACTGGGGGAGTTCGGTGAGGAAGGGAAGGAGGTGTTCCTTTCCTTTTGCTTTTCCTACCTTTTTCACACTGTAGTAATTGCTTCTTACCCTACTACAGAGAAAGGAGCTAGCTGTTTGGTAAGCATCTGGAAAGTGGTTAAGGTCTATTCCAGTCATAAGGTTTAAAATAGAAAAAAACTGGTTGGAAAGTTAAAGGAAAATAAATAAGTGAATAATCAAATGAAGTAACTAATTAAAATACATCAAGGATGGTGGGACAGGTGATGTCTCAAGGCTGCAGCATGTGGGACCTCCTGGGTGCCAGTGCGATCCAGGGAAAACACGTCTACAGTCAGTGTTTGCGGCTCGAGGAACTTTGGCTCAGAGTCATTGAGCTGGAGGCTGAGCTGCAGACACTGCGACCGATCAGGGAAGGGGAAAGTTACCTGGATGTGCTATACCAGGAGGCAGTCACACCACTTAAGAGAGGGTCTTCAGATTTGGTCAGTGTTCAGAGACAGGAGGGTGTGACTGCGAGTGAGACAGCTAAGGGGACTCAGATGGCAGGAGCCTCAGCCTTTGCATTTGTCCAATAGATATAAGTTTCTCTCAGCTTGTTTAGATGAGAGTGGGGGCTGCAGGGGGATGAGCAAACTGACCACGTGCAGGAAGCTATTCAAGTGGGGGGAACAAAAAGGAACGTAGTATTAGTAGGGGACAGTGGAGTGAAGGAGATTGACACAATTGTCTGCAGCAAACAGTGAGAGTCCAGATGTCTGTGTTGCCTGCCCAGTGCCAGGGTTCGGGACATCTGTTCAGGGCTGGAGAGGAACTTGTAGTGGGAGGGGAAGGATCAAGTTGTCGTGGTCCATGTAGGTACCAATGACATAGACAGAACTATGGAAGGGATTCTGCATACAGAGTATGAGGAGCTACACACTAAATTAAGAAGCAGGACCTCAAAGGTAATAATCTCTGTGCTCCTCTAATCCTGGCCTGTTGAGTATCCCTGATTTTAATCACTTCACGATTAGTGGCCAAGTCTTGAGCTACCAAGGCCACAAGCTCTGAAATTCCTCCCCCTCCCCTTTTTCTTCCTTAAAGACACTCCTTAAAATCTACCTCTCTGACCAAGGATTGGTTATCCACCCTAATATTTCCTTATAAAAACAAAAAAAAAACTGTGGATGCTGGAAATCCAAAACAAAAACAGAATTACCTGGAAAAACTCAGCAGGTCTGGCAGCATCGGCGGAGAAGAAAAGAGTTGACGTTTCGAGTCCTCATGACCCTTCAACAGTTCTGTCGAAGGGTCATGAGGACTCGAAACGTCAACTCTTTTCTTCTCCGCCGATGCTGCCAGACCTGCTGAGTTTTTCCAGGTAATTCTGCTAATATGTCCTTATGTGGCTCGGTGTCAATTTTTTGATAAAGCTCCAGTGAAGCACTTTGGGACATTTTACCGTGTTAAGGGCATTATATACATTCAAATTGCTGTTGATGTTGCAACATGGAGACTCCAAACCAAGAGGTATAAAGCAGGAAATATAGATTAGATTTAAATAATTTACAGAAAGCAAAATAAAGATTAGGAAAGACAGACAGGTTTGAGGGAGAAATATAAAAGACACAGATAGAAAAGATTTAAATTAAAAAAACCTCCAATGTTGATATTCTTCTGAGGGGTTGAGTCTCCACACTTGTAAAATTAATTTTTCAGGGCCAGAGGAGTTTCTGAAGAGTAATTATCACTCATCATGCTGTTAAAAATTCATTTACTCCTGAATGCACCAGTCCTAACTTTTTAAGCCACATTGACCAGAAACTGAACTGACCTAGTCATAAAAATACTATGGCTACAACAGCAGGTCAGAGGTTAGAAATCCTGCGATGAGTAACTCACCTCCTGACTCCCCAAAGCCTGTCCACCATCAACAAGGCACAATTCAGGAGTGTAATAGAATACGCCTCACTTGCCTGGATGAGTGCAGCTCCCATAACACTCAAGAAGCTTGACACCATCCAGGACAAAGCAGCCCACTTGATTGACATCCCATCCACAAACATTCACTCCCTCCACCACCGACGCACAGTAGCTGCAGTGTGTACCTTCTGCAAGATGCACTGCAGGAATTCACCAAGGCTCCTTCGACAGCACATTCCAAACCCACAACCACCACCATCTAGAAGGACAAGGGCAGCAGATAGATAGGAACACCACCACCTGCAAGTTCCCCTCCAAGTCACTCAGCAAAATGACTTGGAAATATATCACTGTTCCTTCACTGTCACTGGGTCAAAATCCTGGAACTCCCTTCCTAACAGCACTGTGGGTGTAGCTACACCACATGGACTACAGAGGTTCAAGGAGGCAGCTCACCACCACCTTCTCAAGGGCAACTAGGGATGGGCAATAAATGCTGACTCAGCCAGCGAAGCCCACATTCCATGTATGAATAAAAAAAAGTGGGCAAATACAGCAGGTGATGTAAGTTCATATTATTGCATTGTATTCAATGCCAAGTCTATTGGTGACTGGAGGACTGTAACAGTACACATTTTTTTCTGACATCAATTCCACATTGAGCTGCATATGTACAGACTCTAGAAGTTGTCATCAGATTCCTCCATTGTAACAGTGAGCATTGATAACCTCACTGATATTCTCATCACAAATTCTGGGCCAATATAAAAGTACCGGATTTACCAGGTTGTCAAACACTGTCCAATCTCTGTCAACTTGACCTGAACAAAGCTATTTCCTGCTTAGCGCCCTAATATCACTTGTATCTCTGCTCTGCAACTCAGCCTTGTTGATTCACCACATCACTGGGCCCGTCCAACTGATCAGATAACCAATATGATTCGAGCAGTCCAACAACCCTACAGGTTACAAGAGCATTTTAGATTAGTCCCACCTTAAATTTTGTTAAGCTCCACCAAAGAATTCTCAACCTCTCACAATTCAACAGCCATGGATGCGAATGCTGAGTCTAAATGTATTGAAAAGCTTACACTGTTGTAATTCACATTCTACCTCTCAACTATATCTCTGTCCCTCTCTCTGCCAGTTGTTTTTAATATATCTCCTCACTGCCGTTTCCCTCTCTCTCTCCTCACTGCCGTTTCTCTCTCTGTCTCTCTCTCTCTCTCTCTCTCTCTCCTCACTGCTGTTTCTCTCCCTCACTCTCTCCTCACTGTTGTTTCTCTCTGGCTCTCTCTCTCTCTCTCTCCTCATTGTCGTTTTTCTCTCTCTCTCTCTCTCTCCTCACGGTCATTTCTCTGTCCCTCTCTCCTCACTGTCGTTTCTCTCTATCCCTCTCTTCTCGCTGCTGCTTCTCTGTCTCTCTCTCTCCTCACTGCCATTTCCCTTTGACCCTCCTCACTGCTGTTTCACTCTCTATCTCTCCCTCTCTCCTCACTGCTGTTTCTCTCCCTCACTCTCTCCTCACTGTTGTTTCTCTCTGGCTCTCTCTCTCTCCTCGCTGTCGTTTCTCTCTCTCTCTCTCTCTCTCCTCACTGTCATTTCTCTGTCCCTCTCTCCTCACTGTCGTTTCTCTCTATCCCTCTCTTCTCGCTGCTGCTTCTCTGTCGCTCTCTCTCCTCACTGCCATTTCCCTTTGACCCTCCTCACTGCTGTTTCACTCTCTATCTCTCCCTCTCTCCTCACTGCTGTTTCTCTGTCTCTCTTCTTCCTGCCATTTCTCTCTCTGTCTCCTTACTGTTGTTGCTCCCACTCACTTACTTTCACATTTTTGGACTTACCTGCTCACACTTCCATGCAGTTGTCCTTTCTGTACTGATACCTGGTTCATGTGCATTTTCCTGCACCACAGCAGGAGGATGGCAAGACTGGACGGATTGAGAATTAAACTTACCTGACCAAAAGAATCAATACAACTCTGGGATGACACACAATCCTGGACTGAAAGTGTAAGGCACAGAGTCTCAGAATTCTGCTGCATTCCCATCCTTGCCACTGCTGTTATCAAGTGTCTGGGTGACCCACAGGGCTCGAGCAGACTCGAGGGGCCGAAAGGCCTACTTCTGCTCCTATTTCATCTGTTCGTATGACCCACAACCTGAAATGCTGCACCACAGTGACAAGATCCTGAGATCTTGGAAAACAATGTTTGTTATTGTCTCCCTGTTGTAAACAAGATTGAAGATATTCACCAGCCCGGCAGTGCCTGCAGTGTTTACTCTGATTCTAATTGTTTTATAGGTGTTGTGTTGAGTTTCCTGGTGATGCAATATAATTGAGGTTGGCAGCATTCACCCATGCTCCACATTGTGGTCACCAGCAGACTGCTCAATGCAGTCAATACTAAACTATTATCCAATGTCAGCTCATACACAGTTTGTGACTTTCCTCATCATCTCTGCACTATTAATACAACAAACTTGAATATAAGAATGCAAGAATATAAACTTGGAAGAAAACACGCCACATATTAATAACTTCATCCATTTTTTTCTGTATTAGTGTTTTTTATTCTTTCATGGACATCACTGGCTGGGCTAATATTTATTGCCCATCCCTAATTGCCCTTGAGAAGGTGGTGGTGAGCTGCCTTCTTGAACCGCTGCAGTCCCTGTGGTGTAGGTACACCCACAGTGCTGTTAGGGAGGGAGTTCCAGGATGTTGGACCCAGCGACAGTGAAGGAGCGGCGATATATTTCCAAGTCAGGATGGTGAATGATTTGGAGACAAACTATTAATTCATGAAATAATACTTAGGAGAATGATAGAGTTTCAGAGAGCAGTCGGGTGGAGTGAAAGCAGAGTCCCGGCTGAATTTTGAGTCAACAGCTGCACAAAGCAACAGGTTTAAAAAAAGACCCATGAAACCACTCAGAGTTTAGCACGCTGAAGGGAATCAGTGAGAAAACAGGAAGAACACATTCACCAGAAAATGAGAGTGATACACAAGAGAAAAGTAATTTATATTCTTCCTCATTTATTCTTTTTTTTGTACACTGGGTAATGTCTTGTAAAATAACATTTAATAAAAAGACAAAAGACTGTCCAAGATGCTACAAGACAGAATATTCTGGGTAATAGAGCCTGCTGAAAGTGTTAACATGTGACAGCCCCAAGTGTCTATCAGCTCCATATCAATTAATGAGGAAAAGGATCCCACACTGCACCGGTTATGCGAGCAAGCATTCCAAGAGGTTACAGCCCGCAAACAGTTTTCCACTGTGGTGTCAACTTTTCAAGAGAAAGGGACATACATTCCTAATCCCAATGAACAAAATCAGCCGAAGAGTATTAAGACTCGTGATCCAATTAATGATGAATGGGCCCCACACAGTGGGCCATATGCTCCTTCTCAATTTTATAAAGCGCCCTTACAAAGAACCGCATTGAAAGGGGATTAGACTGCGGCTTTAAAAAGGTGAATATTAAACGGTACTGGGGAGCGAGCAGGAGTGGCATTGCTTTGTGGCTCAATACAATGAAAAGTACCAGCATGCATTTAATGGGCAGAATGACCTATTTCTATTAGTGTTGCAACATTTTACGGTTCTTATAGATTTACCCTTTTGAATAACACGCTTCAAGGGTCTCCAGAAAAGGAAAAAGTCCTTCTACCTCCAGCACCTGCACAGTTCTGGACTGACATGATAACAGGTCCATATGTACGAGCCCTGGATCACGATAACCAGAGTCTTTCCAACTAAAGTTGGATCAGTGGTAGCACTCCAAGTCAGAAGGTTGAGAGTTCTAGCCTCACATCTGAAACTTAAGCAGGTAATCTAGTCTGATGTTTTAGTGCAATGTTGAGGAAGTGCTGGACTGTCAGACGATACATTAAAATAAGCTCTCATCTCCAACCACAGGTGCACGTATAAGATCCCAGGGCACCATTCAACAAAGGGCCAAGGAGTTCTCTTGGAGTCCTGGCCAACATTTATCCCTCAACCAACACAATTAAATCAGATTATCTGGTCGATGTCACATTGCTGTTTGTGGGAGCTTGCTGTGTCCAAATTTGCTGCTCTATTCCTACATTGCAACAATGACTACACTTCGAAAGTACTTCATTGGCCGCAAAGTGCTTTGCGATCTCCCTTGGGAATGAAAGGTGCTATAGAAATGCAAGTCTTTTTTTTTACCTTTCCTTCTACCCCAACGCATACATTCTCTGCCAGTGTCGCTCTTGGAGGTACATGAGGATGCCCTAAAGATAAACCTCCTCCCAGATCTCCCTCCAACATTCCTTTAGGCAGTACCAGATTCCATGGGTCTCTCACCACTGCAGCAGAGCCGAAAAAGATCCGGCGGACTCCATTTTCAGACAACAGGCAGGGTTTTCAGGCACCCCCCCCACCGACCCAGCGGGATCTTCCGGTCCCGCCAAAGTCAACGGAGATTTCAATGGCTCACCGCATCCGACATCCCTCTGCAGTGGGGTCAGGAAACCCTGGTAAACGGTTCATTCTGGTGAAACAAGCCAAGCAACTCCAGCAAATAAAACAACCATAGCGTAGTTAAAGGAGTGTTAAAACAAGATATAGAAATTGGATTTGGGATACCCATGTGTCAAAGGCAGATCAACCTTAACCTGAAATAATGCACTCTGGACTAAATCTGGATTATCTACAAATTAACCTGGCATTCAATTCACTTCTGGTTTTCTTTTCAAATCAATAATAAAAGAGATGAGCAGCAAATTCTCAAACTGCCAAATGGAGACAGGGTGTGAGCCCAGCAGTACAGCCATTTGTGTGGTGTATATGTTGATTAGAAGGAGCGATTTGTACACCACGTTTCACTGGATGTAGCATGAAAGAAACAGCCTGAGATAAAACTAACATCCTTTCTCATCTCTCAGTAAATGAGCCATGGAACATGAACAAGGAAGGTAAGAGTGAGTGGTGAAGAAGGTAAAAAAAAGTGATTGGAATAACAGACGGGGAACATTATGTTATTGCTTATTACATAGCACACAGGGAGAATTATGAATTGACTGAAATATGTAGTTAGGCATCAAGCTGCCTTTGGGAAAAATAATAGTAGTAACAATTCTGAAGTGTATCGACAAACACAGGAAATAGTTACCCAATCATCACAAACACCATTTTATGTTCATCTCTTATATGATGAGTTGTCTTTTAAAAGTGAAATGAATCTTTTTTACTGCCATTATACTTGTTTATATCTCTCTCTTGTTCCTTCCTCTTAAACAGTTATCTTGTTGATGATTGAGAGATTCAACAAAAGAAGCTATCAGCAGTCTTGTGTTAAGCTATGACTGCTGCCTCTCCCAGGTGAGTTGGCCAAAGTCAGCTACTGAAATCACATACTATTGATGCAATTGTGTCAGAAACTTTTGTCTTTATGGGATGTGGGCATTATCGCTGGCTAGGCCAGCATTTATTGCCCTTGTTTCAGAGGGCATTTATATGTCAACCACGTTGCTGTGGGTCTGGAGTCACATGTAGACCAGACCAGGTAAGGATGACAGATTTTATTCTCTAAAGGACATTAGTGATGTTATGTCATCAGATTTATAATTATTGAACTGAAATTTCACCATCTGCTATGGTGGGATTTAAACCCAGGTCTCTGGAGCATTACCCGGAGTCTCAGTTATACTAGTCCAGTGACATGCCACTCTGCTACCACCTCCCCTAATATGATATCAATACACCCACAGTGGTGTTAGGAAGTGAGTTCTAGGATTTTGATCCAGCGACAGTGAAGGAACAGCGACATAATTCCAAGTCAGGATGGTGAGTAGCTTGGAGGGGAACTTGCAGATGGTGGTGTTCCCTTGCACCTGCTGCCCTTGTCGTTCTAGGCGGTAGAGGTCACTGGTTTGGAAGGTGCTGTCGAAGGCACTGTGGTGAGTTGCTGCAGAGCATCTTGTAGATGATACACACTGTAGTGTTAAGGGTTAATGTTAAATATGGAAATAGACAGTCTAAATAATCAGTGATGTAAGATTAAATGACATCAGAGCATAGTGAGGACTGGTTCTATGTGAAGCCTCATGCTAAGCCTCGTCCTGTGTATAGTTAGAAGAATGTTTAATAGAAGGTAAAGTTTATCAACAGCCTTACCTCCAGTAGTCTCTATCAATCTTGGCTATGGACAACCTAAGCTAAGACCCACAACAAAGGTAACAGATGGTGGCCGCGATAAAGACAACAGAAAAATCACTTAATAAAAACCCCAAAACTGAAGGCGGAGGGAAAAAAGCCCATTGACTGAAAAAGCATAGGAACATACGAAACAGGAGCAGAAGTAGGCCCTTTTGCCCCCAAAGGCTGCTCCGCCATTCAGTAATTCATGGATGATCTGTTTATGTTTCGAGTTCCACATTCCCATCTAACCCCAATAGCCTTTTATTTTCTTGCCAAACAAGAATCTATCTACCTCTGCCTTAAAAATATTCAGTGACCCCACCTCCACTGCTATCTGAGGCAAAGAGTTCCAAAGTTGCACAACCCTCTGAGAGAAAAAAAATTCTCCTCATCTCTGTCCTAAAAGGGTGACCCCTGATTTTAAAACACTGCCCCCTAGTTCTGGACTCACCCACAAGAGGAAACATCCTTTCCACGTCCACCTTGTCAAGACCGTTCAGGATCTTACATACTTCAACCAAGTCACCCCTCACTCTTCTAAACTCCAGTGGAAACAAGCCCAGTCTGTCCAACCTTTCCTCATAAGACAACACTGTGGGTGTACCTACACCACATGGACTGCAGCAGTTCAAGTGGGCAGCTCACCACCACCTTCTTAAGGGCAATTAGGGATGGGCAATAAATGCTGGCCTAGCCAGCGATGCCCACATCCCATAAATGAATTTTTAAAATTGCTCATTCCAGGTATCAAACTCCTTTGAACTGCTTCCAAGGCATTTACATCCTTCCTTAAATAAGGCGACCAAAACTGGACACAGTATTCGAGGTGTGGTCTCACCAATGCCCGGTATAATGCCCTGTATAACAGCAAGCAAGATGGCTGCGAGAAAAGGACAATGTGGGGAAAAAACGCCACCAGAACTCAAAGAAAGGCCAGAGTGAAAAAAAGCCACAGAGAAAATCTTAACCTTGCCAAAGTGTGTCGAACATGTGGATGGCTCAGAACAAGCCAAGATGTGTCAGACTGGCATCGTAGGTTTACCAGGTACAGAAGCACTTCGGGGACTAGCGGAGAATCCTAGCAAGGAATAGGTCAGTACGCTTCTCTATGTCATAGGTGGCACTGCAGGCGACGTATTGGTCAGACTGGGCAAAAAGGAAGAAACGGTGACATGCAAACATGATACAAAAGCTTTTGATACATATTTCAGCCTTAGAAAGAATACAATCATAGAAAGGGCAAAGTTCAATAGATGTACCCAAAGAACAGGAGGGAGCTTTGATTCCTTCATTAACAATTTATATCGGCTAGCTGAGAGTTGCAAACATGGAGTCCTGAAAAAGGAATTCCCTTGGGATTGCATTTGTTGTAGGAGTCTTAGAAGGGACATCATCAGATTTTCTACAGTCGAGGGATGATTTAACGTTATCAAAGGCTGTGGAGTTAACAAGGCGGGCAAAAGTGAGAAAGCAAAATCATGTATTCATTCAAGGTGACAGAGATTTTGTGGAGAAAAATGACTGACAGTGCAGTTTGTAGGACACAGGAGTGGTAGTGCGTCTTTGCAAACACAGGGAAAGAGCGAAGAGAGCACAGGAGCCGCCATCGCTCCATGTTCTCACTGTTGTGGGAAAAGACTACATCAGCATGAAGAGTGTCCCGCCAAAACTGCAGAGTTCCATTCCTGTAAGAGGAGAGAACATTTAATCTGTAAGCTGAAGCAAAAAGCCCCCAATATTTAAAGATAAACCAATTAAAGCAAGTAGAGTTCAAGAAATTTAAGACACAAACGACAATCAAATGCCATTCTTGGGAGAAATTATTGGACCTAATAGTAATTATTGGAGCGCAGAAATTATGGTCAACAGACATAAAACAAACTTCAAATTAGACACTGGAGCAGGAGTTTCAGTCCTTTCAACAGTGGCTAAAGCAAGACTTCCTCCAGCTGTCAACCATCCAAATCCATGGTCCAACAGGCATTCAGCTGAAGTGACTGCTACATTCCTGTACAAAGGAAGAGAAAACCCAGAAACTTTGTACATGATCCAAAACCAAGCGTGTTCACCGTTAAGCTAAAAAGCTTGCACAGATCAACAACGCATTGAAAAGTAGACTAACTGAGAAGCCAAGACAAACCCAAAGAATTCAGGACAGAATTTCCAAACTTATTCAGGGGTCTTGGGAAGCTGTAAACACCCTGTCACGTCACACTGAGACCAGGTGCCAAACCAGTGTGCTGTTCACCCACAGATGGTGAAGCAAGAAGTTGAGTCAATGCTGCTTTAGGGAGGAATCTCACATGTAACAAAGCCTACAAGTCAACGTTCAGGTATAGTTCCAGTACTGAAGCCAAACGGCTCACTGCAGATCTGTGTTGACTTCACGCAGTTAAACAAAGCAGTGGAAAGGGAGGTACATCCAATGGTGCCTGCGGACAAGATTCTGGATAATGTTTACAAAAGCAGATACAGACAGTGGCTTTTGGCAAGTACCTCTAGATGAGGAATCCAAGCTACTGACAACATTCATGGCACCATTTAGCAGATGTCGCTGCAATTGACTACCCCTTGGAATTATATCAGCGCCAGGGATTTTTCAGATAATGATGATGAGTATTCTAGAAGGATTAGAAGGGATCATCTGTCAAATGGATGACATCCTGGGCCCACTACATCAGAGCATGATGTCAGAGTGACAGCAGTGTTACAATGCTTACAAGTGGAGAGTGCGAGAGGAGGACCCTAGGACAGGCAGTCAGCAACACCTAGAGGAGAGTGTGAGAGGAGGACCCTGGGCCAGGTAGTCAGCAGCACCTAGAGGATCTAGCATCTAGTCTATGCTCAAATAGGAGTATGGATAAAGTAAAAGCAAGGGAAGCAAGGGCCCACATTCTATTTAGTTAAGGTATGTCTGGGCAGCTCAGTCCCATGATTTGCACATCCTGCACTTTGTGGGAAATCCTAGTCGCTCCTGGTGGTCTGGATGACCATGTGTGCAGGAGGTGCCTCAGACTGGAGCTACTCGAGCTCTGGGTTTTGGAGTTTGAGCAGCAGCTGGGGGCACTACGGTACATTGATGAGGCTCAGAGGTTCATAGATAGAACGTTTCAGGATGTGGTCACCCCACAGCTTAAGGAAGTGCAAGCAGAGAGGGAATGGGTGACTGCCAGACAAAAGGAGGGGACCAGGCAGGTAGTGAGGGAATCCCCCGAGTGCATCTCACTCACAAACCATTCTTTGGCCTTGGAAAACGGTCAGAGTGATGATTCCCCTGTGGAGGCCAAACAGAATCAAGGCCATGGCACTGTGGGTGGTCCAGTGCTCAGGGCGACAGGAAGAAGTGTGGAAGGGCAATAGTGGTAGGGGATTCGTTAGTGAGGGGAGTAGACAGGCGCTTCTGCGGCCATAGACGTGACTCCGGGATGGTATGTCGCCTCCTGGGTGCCAGGGTCAAGGATGTTATGGAACGGCTGCAGGGCCTTCTGAAGAGGGAGGGTGAACAGACAGAGGTCGAGGTCCATGTTGGGGCCAATAACATAGGAAGAAAGAGAGATTAGGTCCTGCAAGCAGACTTTAGGGAGTTAGATAGGAAATTGAAAATCAGGACTTCAAAGGCAGTAATCTCTGGATTACTCCCAGTGCCACGCAGTAGTGAGTATAGGAACAGAAGGGTAGAGCAGATGAATGCGTGGCTGGACAGATGATGCAGGAGGGAGGGCTTTAAATTCCTGGGACATTGGGACCGTTTCTGGGGAAGGTGGGACCTGTTCAAGTTGGACGGGTTACATCTGAACAGGAACGGGACCAACATCCTCGTGGGGAGGTTTGTCAATGCTGTTGGGGTGGATTTAACTAAATCGGCAGGGGGATGGGATCCTGAAAAGTAGTTCAGAGGGGAGAGAAGCTGAGATGGAATTAGAAGTTAAAGCATGAGTAAGTGAGTCTGGAAGGCAGAGGCAACATAGGCTAGATAGGAAAGAAGTGAGTTTATCAAGGCTAAATGGAATATATTTTAATGCAAGGAGCCTGAGGAATAAGACAGACGAGCTGAGGGCACAGATAGAGGCATGTGGGAGTATTATATCATAGCTATGACCGAGATTTGGCTAAAAGGGCAGGATTGGCAGCTCAACATTCCTGGTTATAGGGTATTTAGATGCAATAGAGAGGGGGATAGAAGAGGAGGGGGTTTGCAATATTGATCAAGGAATCAATTATAGCAGTGAGGAGGGATAATATCTTGGAAGGATCATCAAATGAGGCCATGTGGGTAGAAGTAAAAAACACAAAAGGGGCAAAAATGCTCTTGGGTGTGCGCTATAGGCCCCCAAACAGTCAGGGAGAGATCGAGGATCAAATATATAGTCAAATTTCAGAGAAGTGTAGAATAGTCGGGGATTTTAGCTACCCAAATATTAACTGGGATAGTTTTAGTGTGCAAGGTAGGGAGGGAGAAAAATTCTTAAGTTGCATCCAGGAGAACTTTTTTAGCCAGTATGTAGAAAGCCCAACAAAGGAGGGGGCAGGTTGGGACCTAATGTTCGGAATTGGGCAGATTGAAGGCATATCAGTAGGGGAGCATTTTGGAGATAGTGACCATAACTCAGTTAGATTTAGGATAATTATAGAAAAGGATAAGGTTGGGCCGGGAATAAAAGTTCTAAACTGGGGAAAGGCTAATTTTACTAAGATGAGATGCAATTTGGTCCAAGTGGACTGGGAGCAATTACTTGCAGATAAAACAGTGTCAGAGCAGTGGGAGGCATTCAAGGAGGAAATAGCGAGAGTACAGGGCAAATATGTTCCCATAAAGACAAAGGGGGGGACCAAATCTGGTGAACCCTGGATGTCAAGGGACATAAAGGTTAGGATTAAAAAAAAAGTGAAGTTTATGGTGGATACTGAAGACTCAATACGGCAGAATCCCCAGAGGAGTGTAAAAAGTGCAGAGAGGGACTTAAAAAGGAAATTAGGAAAGCATGAGAAAGCATTGGTGGGTAGAATAAAGGAAAACCCAAAGGGTTTTATTAAATATATATAGAGCAAGAGAATAACTCAGGAAAGAGCAGGACCAATTAGGGGCCATAGAGGTAATGTGTGTGTGGACCCGGAAGATATGAGTACAGTCCTCAATGAATACTTTGCATCGGTCTTCACAATGGAAAAGGACGATGCAGGTATAGACATCAGGATGGAGGACTTTGAAATATTAGAAGAAATTAACATAGAGAGAGAGGAGGTACTAACGGGTTTAGCAGCCTTAAAAATGGATAAATCCACAGGCTTGGATGAGATGTATCCCAGGCTGTTGAGGGAGGCAAGGAAAGAGATATCAGAGACCCTGGCAGTAATTTTCAAATCCTCTCCGGCCACAGGTGAGGTGTCAGGGGACTGGAGGACTGCTAACGTTGTCCCATTATTAAAAAAGGGAGGAAGGGATAGAGCAGGAAATTACAGGCCAGTCAGTCTAACCTCGGTGGTGGGGAAGTTACTAGAAAGAATTCTGAGGGACAGAATATATCTACACTTGAAGAGACACAGATTAATCAGGGATAGTCAGCATGGATTTGTTAAGGGAAGGTCACGTTTGACAAATTTGATTGAATTTTTTGAGGAGGTAACCAGGAGTGTTGATAAGGGTTATGTATTTGACGTGGTCTACATGGACTTTAGCAAGGCTTTTGATAAGGTCCCTCGTGGCAGACTGGTCAGGAGGATATCAATGGACTGGTCAGGTGGGCAGAGCAGTGGCAAATGGAATTCAACTCAGAAAAGTGTGAGGTAATGCACTTGGGGAGGGCTAACAAGGCAAGGGATTACACTATGAATGGTAGGACCCTGGAAAGTACTGAAGATCAGAGGGACTTTGGTATGCATATCCATAGATCCCTGAAGGTAGCGGGACAGGTGGATAAGGTGGTTATGAAGGCATATGGGATAGTTGCCTTTATTAGCCGAGTAATAGAATACAAGAGTAGCAAGATAACGCTGGAACTGTGTAAAACACTGGTTAGGGCACCACTGGAGTACTGCGTGCAGTTCTGGTCACCACGTTATAGGAAGGGTGGGATTGCACTGGAGAGGGTGCAGAAGAGATTTACCAGGATGCTGCCTGGGTTGGAGGGCCTGAGCTATGAGGAAAGATTGGATAGGCTGGGGTTGTCTTGGAGCAGCGAAGATCGAAAGGGGACCTGATAGAGATGTATAAGATTATGAGAGACATAGATAGGGTGGATAGAAAGGTACTTTTTCCATTAGTAGAGAGGTCAATAACCAGGGGGCATAGATTTAAGGTAAGAGGTAGAAGGCCAGGAGGGGAGTTGAGGAGAAGATTTTTCATCCAGAGGGTGGTGAGAGTCTGGAACTCACTGCCTGAAAGGGTTCAGAAACTCTCATAACATTTAAAAAGTATTTAGATATTCATTTGCGTTGCCACAGCCTCCAGGGCTATGGGCCATGCAGTAGAAAATGGGATTAGTGTAGTCAGATCTTTGTTGACCAGCGCAGACACGATGGGCCGAATGGCCTCCTTCTCTGCTGTAAACATCTATGAGTCCATGAGTCTGAGCAGGACTAACCCTTCATAATGAATGTGAGTTCTTGCAGCCAACCATTAAATCTCTGGCTCACATCGCTCATGCATCAGGCATCAGGGCTGATCCACAAAAAAACCAAGGCAATCAAATCATTTCCATCACCTCACAACAGCAGATATTCAGCGCTCCATGGCAATGGTGAATCAAGTAAGAAAATTCTTACCTAATCTGGTACATGTAAATCAACCACTTCATCAATTGCTTAGGCAAGACCGAGCATGGTGTTGGGAAGAAAATCAACAAATTTTGTTCAAAAGGGTAAAATAGATGCTCATTTCACCAGATATATTAGATCACTATGACCTGGAACTGCATCCGATAGTTGCAGTAGACGCATTATCGGCTGGGCTAGGGGTGGTATTCTGTTTCAGACTCAGAGAGGTTGGTTGTACCTAGAGTCCTGGGGCTCGAGATCCTTCAGAGAATACACCAGGGGCACCTGGGCATTACAAAGTGCTGTAGTGGAGCGTGAAACTCTGCTTCACGGCCTTGGGATCTCAAAATCATTAGAAGAAATGATTTCAAAATGCATCACCCATGCGATCCATCACCAGGAGCAAAGGGAACCACGGATAGTATCTTCATTTCCATCCGGACCGTGGGAACGTCTTGGAATGGATCCTTTCGAGCTCAAAGGGAAGACGTTCCTATAGTTGTTGATTATTACTCCAGATGGATTGAGGTTAAGCATCTGCGCTGTCCCACCTCGGAAGGTGACGTTATGTTACTAAAATAAATTTTTGCCACGCATGGCGTTCCAGACCTAGTCGTTTCAGACAATGGCCCACAATTTGCAAACGAATGTTTTAAGCAGTTCATAGAAGCCATGAGTTTGTCCACACGACTAGTTCACCCTGATACCGTGAGCTAATGGGGAGGCCAAAGGGGAGTGAGGCTTTGTGGAAGAAAAATGATGATATCAACCTGGCACTGTCCAGAAGGGTCTGGCTCCGTGCGAAATTCCAATGCAAAGACGACTTTGGACTCAGCTTCCTGCTCTTCTACACAAGCTTTTGCCGCACCTCAAGGCAACAGATATAGAGAGAGAGGGAGAAGGACGACAAGCATCATTCAAATCAAACTATAATTAATGTCATAGGGTAGCTAACTTACCAGAACTCCAGGCAGGGGAGTCAGTATGCATCGTGGACAAATTCGCAAAGGCCACGTTTTGGACAAAATACTACAGCCATGATCTTACTTTGTGAACACTGAAAACGGCAACATGAGAAGAAACATAAGCACACTTCTATCTACAAGAAGAAGACCTTCAATGGGATGGATCAGTTACCCAGAAGCTCAGGAGAACAACCTGAACAGCGAACCGGGAGTCTCTGGTGATTCACAAGCGACCCGAGCAAATTCGAGAGAGGACAAGGAGAGCTTGAATCCATTACATCTTCTGAGAGAGCTGAGAACAAGGTTGGGGAGATTGGTGAAACCACCACAACGCTTATCTCTGTGAACCAGGGATGAAGACAGAGATTTCAGGGGGAGATGTAGGATAATAGAAATAATGTCTTGAACAGGGTCAGGGACTTGGGGGACAGACGTAGTGTAAAGGGTTAATGTTAAATATGTAACTAGGCAGTCTATATTATCAGTGATGTAAGATCACATGACAACAGAGCATAGTGAGGGATGGTTCTATGTGAAGCCTCGTGCTAAGTCTTGTCCTCTGTATAGTTAGAAGAATGTTTAATGAAAGGTTAAGTTTATCAAGAGCCTTGCCTCCAGCAGTCTCTATCAACCCTGACCATAGACAACCTAAGCTAAGACCCATATTGGTGATAACAGACACACTGCTGCCACTGGGCACCGGTGATGAAGGGAGTGAATGTTTAAGGTGGTGGATGGGGTACCGATCTACTTCGGCCTGGATGTGTTGAGATTCTTGAGCATTGTTAGAGTTGCACTCATCCTGGCAAGAGGATAGTCCTTCATCGCACTCTGATCTTGATATAATATGATCATAAACATCTGATGCTGGATTAAATTTTAGTAACTACCTCTGAATTGAAATGTCAAAAGTCCATTAAATATCCTCAAAGTAGCTAGAGAGTCACAAGCAGCAAAATTTTACCTATCGACAAGACATTCATGTTCCTGTTCTTTTAAAATTCTTGAGAATGACAAGCGCGCAAGAGTTAAGACCTTCTCAGAAGAGCAACACTAACCCATCTCTGTATGTGGAGGTGAGGGGGCAATGGCATTGTGGGATCATCACTGGACTGGTCACCCAAAGACCCAGGGTAATGCTCAGGGGACCCAGGTCAAATCCCAACACGGCAGATGGTGGAATTTAAATCCAATAAAAATCTGGGAATAAAAGTCTAATGATGACCGTGAAAACATTGTCAAGTATTGGAAAAACCTATCTGGTTCACTAACGCCATTTAGGGAAGAAACCTGCTGTGGTTTATTTTTAACTGCCCTCTGAAATGGCCAAGCAAGCCACTTGGTTGTATCAAATCATTAAACATGTCCTAAAAGGAATGAAACCGGACGTTAGACCCGGCATCGAACCTCAGCATGGGAAATGACAACTACTGACCCTGCAAAGTCTTCCTCACTAACATCTGGAGGCTGGTGCCAAAATTGGGAGAACTGTCTCACAGACTAGTCAAGCAACAGCCTGGCGTAGTCATACACACAGAATCGTACCTTACAATGTCCCAGACACAACCATCTCCATCCCTGGGTCTCATGGCATTAGGTCAAATATGGGCAAGGAAACCTCCTGCTGATTACCACGTACCACCCTCCCTCAGCTGATGAATCAGTGCTCCTCCATGTTGAACGTCACTTGGAGGAAGCACTGAGGGCGGCAAAGTTGCAGAACGTACTCTGGGTGGGGGACTTCAATGCCCATCTCAACAAGAGAGGCTCCGTTGCACCTTTACAACCGAGCTGGCTGAGTCCTAAATGACATAGCTGCTAGACTGGTCTGCAGCAGGTGGCGAGGGAACCAACAAAAGGGAAAAACACACTTGACCTCATCCTCACTAACCTGCCTGCCACAGATACATCTGTCCATGACAGTATCGGTAGGAATGATCACTGCACAGTCATTGTGGAGACGAAGTCCCATCTTCACATCGAGGATACCCTGCATCGCGTTGTGTGGCACTACCGGTGTGCTAAATGGGACAGATTTCAAACAGTTCCAGCAACTTGTGACTCGGAATCCATGAGGCGTTATGGGCCATCAGAGCAGAATTGTACTCAAACAAAATCTGTAACCTCATGGCCCAGCATATCCCCCACTCTACCATTGCCATCAAGCCAGGCAATCAACCCTGGATCAATGAAGAGTGCAGGAGGACATGCCAGGAGCAGCACCAGGCATACCTAAAAATGAGGTGTCCACCTGGTGAACCTACAACACAGGAAAAATTGCATGCCAAACAGCATAAGCAACAAGTGACTCCACAACCAACAGATCAGATCTGAGCTCTGCACTGCTGCCACATCCAGTCGTGAATGATGGTGGACAATTAAACAACTCACTGGAGGAGGAAACTCGACAAATATCCCATCCTCAATGATGGAGGAGCCCAGCATATCAGTGCAAAAGATAAGGCTGAAGCATTTGCTACAATCTTCAGCCAGAAGTACCAAGTGGATGATCCATCTTGGCCTCCTCCAGAGGTCCCCAGCATCACAGATGCCAGCCTTCAGTCAATTTGATTCACTCCACGTGATATGAAGAAACAGCTGAGGACACTGGATATTGCAAAGGCTATGAGCCCTGACAATATTCCGGCATTATTACTGAAGACTTGTGCTCCAGAACTTGCCACGCCCCGAGCCAAGCTGTTCCAGTACAGCTACAACACTGGCATCTACCCAGCTATGTGGAAAATTGCCCAGGTGTGTCCTGTACACAAAAAGCAGAACAAATCCAATCCAGCCAATTCCTGCCCAATCAGTCTACATTGATCTTCAGTAAAGTAATGGAAGAGGTCATCAACAGTGCTATCAAGCGGCACTTGCTTAGCAATAACCTGCTCACTTATGCCAAGTTTGGGATCCCCCAGGGCCACTCAGCTCCTGACCTCATTATAGCCTTGCTTCAAACATGAACAAAAGAGCTGAACTCCCGAGGTGAGGTGAGAGTGACTGCCCTTGACATCGAGGCAGCATTTGACCGAGTGTGACATCAAGGAGCCCTAGCAAAACTGGAGTCAATAGGAATCAGGAGGAAAACTCTCCACTGGTTGGAGTCATACCTAGCACAAAAGAAGATGGTTCTGGTTGTTGGAGGTCAGTCATCTCAGCTCCATGGCATCACTGCAGGAGTTCCTCAGGGTAATGTCCTCGGCCCAACCAACTTCAGCTGCTTCATCAATGACCTACCTTCCATCATAAGGTCAGCAGTGGGGATGATTGTACAATGTTCAGCACCATTCGTGACTCCTCGGGTACTGAAGCAGTCCATGTCCAAATGCAGCAAGACCTGGACAATTTCCAGGTTTGGGCTGACAAGTGGCTAGTAATATTCACAAGTGCCAGGCAATGACCATCTCCAAGAGGACAGAATCTAACCATCGCCCCTTGACGTTCAATGGCATTGCCATCACTGAAACCTCCACTATCAACAACCCGGGGTTACCATTGACCAGAAACTGAACTGGACTAGCTGTTTGAATACTGTGGCTACAAGACAGGTCAGAGGCTAAGAATCCTGTGACGAGTAACTCACCTCCTGACTCCCCAAAGCCTGTCCACCATCTACAAGGCACAAGTCAGGAGTGTGATGGAACATTCTCCTCTTGCCTGGATGAGTGCAGCTCCCACAACACTCAAGAAGCTTGACACCATCCAGGACAAAGCAGCCCACTTGATTGGTACCACATCCACAAACATTCACCCTCTCCACCACCGACACACAGTAGCAGCAGTGTGCAGCATCTACAAGATGCACTGCAGGAATTCATCAAGGCTCCTTTGACAGCACCTTCCAAACCCACGACCACTACCATCTAGAAGGACAAGAGCAGCAGACACATGGGAACACTACCACCTGGAAGTTCCCCTCCAAGTCACTCACCAACCTGACGTGGAAATATAGCGCCGTTCCCTCACTGTCGCTGGGTCAAAATCCTGGAACTCCCTTCCTAACAGCACTGTGGACTGCAGCGGTTCAAGAAGGCAGCTCACCACCACCTTCTCAAGGGCAACTAGGGATGGGCAATAAATGCTGGCCCAGCCAGCGAAACCCACAAGCCATGAATGAATTGAAAAAAAGTCACCGTCTGCCATTCCAAAAAATATCCATTTATTCCTACTCTCTGTTTCCTGTCTGCTAACCAATTCTCAATCCATGCCAATATATTACTCCCAATCCCGTGTGCTTTAATTTTACACAATAACCTGTTATGGAGGCTTTATCAAAAGCTTTCTGAAAATCCAAATACACCACATCCACTGGTTCTCCCTTATTTTTTCTGTTAGATAAGTCCTCAAAAAACTCCAGTAGGTTTGTCAAACATGATTTCCCTGTCATATATCAATATTGACTTTGTCTAATCCTGTTGATATTTTTTAAGTGTCTTGTTATCACATCCTTCATAATAGGCTCCAGCATTTTACCTACTATTGATGTAAGGCTAACTGGTCTATAATTCCCTGTTTTCTCCCTCCCTCCTTTTTTAAACAGTTGAGTTACATTTGCCACCCTCCAATCTGCTGGGACTGTTGCAGAATCTACAGAATTTTGGAAGATGACAACCAATACATCCACTGTTTCCATGGCTACCTCCTTTAGTACCCTGAGATGTAGATTACTGGGCCCTGGAGATTTATCAGCTTTCAGCCCCACTAATTTCTCCAGCACTATTGTTTTAGTAATACTAATTTCCTCTAATTCTTCCTTCTCACTAGGCCCTTGGTTCCCTAGTATTTCTGAGAAGTTATTTCTGTCTTCTTCCATGAAGACAGAACTAAAGTAGTTGTTTAATTGCTCTGCCATAAATTGTTCTCTATTATAAATTCTCCCGTTTTAGACTGTAAGGGACCTACATTTGTCTTCACTAATCTCTTTCTTTTTACATACTTATAGAAGCTTTTACAGTCCATTTTTATATCCCGTGCAAGTTTACTCTCATACTCTATATTTCCCCTCTTCACCAATCTCTTCGTCATCCTTTGCTGAATTCTAAACTGCTCCCAACCCTCAGGTTTGCTATTTTTTCTAACAACTTTATATGACTCCTCTTTGGATCTAATACTATCCTTCATTCCTTTTGTTAGCTGTGATTGGGCCACTTTTCCTGTTGTGTTTCTGCACCAGAAAGGAATCTATAACTGTTGCATTGCATACATTATTTCCTTAAACATTAGCCATTTCCTATCCACTGTCATGTCTTTTAATAAAGTTCCCCAATCTTAGCCAGCTCACGCCTCATACCTTCGTAGTCTCCTTTGCTAATATTTAGGACCCCAATTTCAGATCGACTACTTCATTTTCCATCCTAATGAAGAATTCCATCGTGTTATGGTCACTCTTTCCCAAAGAATCCCGCATAACAAGATTATTAATTAAACCCTTCTCAACAATAGCAAATCTAGGATATCCTGTTCTCTAGTTGGTTCCCTGACATACTGGTCTAGAAAAACCACCTCGTACACACTCCAGGAATTCACCCGCCACAGCATTATTGCTAATTTGGCTTGCCCAGTCTATATGGGTATATTAAAGCTATCCATGATTACTGTAGTACCCTTGTTAAATGCATCTCTAATTTCCTGTTTAATGCCGTCCCCATACCTTATCACTACTGTTTGGAGGCCTATAGGCAACTCCCAAAAATGTTTTCCACCCCTTGTTGTTTCTTAGCTCCACCCTGACTGATTCTACATCTAGATCTTCTGAGCCAATATCTTCTCTCACTATCACACTGATGTCATCCTTAACAATGCCACGCCACCTCCCTTTCATTTTTGCCTGTCCATCCTAAATATTGAGTACCCTTGGGTATTCAGTTCCCAGCCTTGGTCACCCTGCAGCCATGTCTGTGTAATTGCAATCATGTTGTACCTGCTTAAATCTATTTGTGCAGTTAATTTGTCTACCTAATTTTTATTCATTCATGGAATGTGGGCTTCGTTGGCAAGTCCAGCACTTACTACCCATCCCTTGTTGCCCTTGAGAAGGTGGTGGTGAGCTGCCTTCTTGAACCGCGGCAGCCCATCAGGTGTAGGTACACCCACAGTGCTGTTAGGAAATGAGTTCCAGGATTTTGACCCAGCGACAGCAAATTAACGGCGATATATTTCCAAGTCAGGATGGTGAGCGACTTGGAGGGGAACTTCCAGGTGGTGGTGTTCCCATCTATCTGCTGCCCTTGTCCTTCTAGGTGGTAGTGGTCGTGGGTTTGGAAGATGCTGTCGAAGGAGCCTTGGTGAATTCCTGCAGTGCATCTTGTAGCTGCTACTATGCATCGGTGGTGGAGTGAATGTTTGTGGGTGTGGTGCCAATCAAGTGGGCTGCTTTGTCCTGGACAGTGTCAAGCTTCTTGAGTGTTGTCAGAGCTGCGCTCATCCAGGCTAGTGGGGAGTATTCCATCATACTCCTGACTTGTGCCTTGTAGATGGTGGACAGGCTTTGGGGAGTCAGGAGATGAGTTACCCATTGCATGAATCCTAGCCTCTGACCTGCTCTTGTAGCCACAGTATTTACATGGCTAGTCCAGTTCAGTTTCTGGTCAATGGTAACCCCAGGATGTCAATAGCGAGGCTTCAGTGATGGTAATGCCATTGAACGTTAAGAGGCGATGGTTGGATTCTCTCTTGTTGGAGATGGTCATTGCTTGTGTGGTGCGAATGTTGCTTGCCACTTGTCAGCCCAAGCTGTTATTCTGAATACTCCATGCAGTCAGATAAAGTGCCTTTGGACTTGTCTTTTTAACATATTTTCACATTTTTTTGTACAATGGGCCTATTTCTGCCAGCCCTTGTTTCCTCTGTCTTTCACTTTTGCTTTCTACTTTTGTCTTTCGTTCCTATCTTTGTTTCCCTCTCTTGTGTCTCCCCACTCCGGTTCCCATCCCCCTGCCACTCTAGTTTAAACCCTCCCCTACAGTACTGGCGAATACCCCAGGGAGGATATTGGTCCCAGTCCTGCTGGGGTGCATTCTGCCCAGTTTATTCAGGTCCCATCTTCCCCAAAATCAGTCCCAATGCCTCAGGAATCTAAATCCTTCCTTCCTATGCCATCTCTCCTATGCCATGCAATCATCTGGTCTGTTCTCCTATTCCTAATCTCCTCACACGTGGCACTGGGAGCAATCCTGAGATTACTACCTTTGCGGTCCTGCTTTTTAATTTATTTCCTAGCTCCCTATATTCTGCTTTCAGGACCTCATCTTTCTTATTACCTACGTTGTTGGTTCCGGTATGGACCGCAACCTCTGGCTGTTCACCCTCCCCCTTCAGAATGTCCTGCAGTTGTTCAGTGACATCCTTGACCCTGGCATCAGGGAGGCAACACACCATCCTGGAGTCATGTCTGCAGCCGCAGAAATGTCTATCTGTCCCCCTTACGATAGAATCCCCTATCACTAATATACCCTATGCTAATGAGTGAGTTAGAGTATAACGGTCAGTAGATAAGGTGAGAATGAAATTTGCATTTTCATATAAGTGAAGGAGCTGTTTGATTTTCAACGGGGTGGTAGGATGTTTACAACTAACAAGATAATTAGGGCAAGTTTTTCCTTCCCAGAAGGAAGGATGCCATATTGACAACATGGAAGATTTTTATATCATACAAAAAGTAAACTTCCAGAGACATGTAGAACAATGGGGTTTTACACATTAAAGAAAGAGAAACATATATAAAGAAGGATGGAAGGCTATGTGTTGTCTGGCTGTGTAACATCTTGAAAGATACACTGTGTAAAGCAGCCTTGGGGAAAAGTCTCTAGCCACTTTTGCAGGAGTCTGCTGTGTCCAGTAACTAAAGTTGTGTTAAAAACCTTTGGAATTCCACTGTCGAATAGGTGCTGTGGTAACCTTGCTGGATTGCTCATTTAAATTTAAGATCTATTTTGGACTGTTGTCTTAAAGGGAGTGTATAATTGGGAGTCAAGTTAATTAGCAATTTTAGGATTTGTTATAATATCAAGTAACTGTAATCTTATGTCTGTGTTTCAATTCTTTTCTTTTGTTAATAAAGGCTTTAATTTAATTTGTTAAAATCACTAAAGATGTCAGTGGACTCACTACTTCTGAATTCAGTGCACAAATCTTTTTGTAATAAATATAAATTGCAAAACCATTGAGATAGCGTGGCTAAGTTTCCCTTGTGGATTTTGTCTGCCTGGCACATACCACTTGCCACATCATGACAGGTTGACAGGTTGCAGAACTCTGATGTGCAGAGGGATCTGGGTGTCTTAGCGCATGAATCACAAAAGCACAAATCACAATATGCAGGTACAGCAGGTAATTAGGAAAGCTAATAGAATGTTATCATTCATTGTGAGGGGAATTGAATACAAAAGAAGGGAGGTTATGCTTCAGTCATACAGGACATTGGTGAAACCACATTGGAGTATTGCGTACAGTATTGGTCTCTTTGTTTGAGGAAGGATGTAAATGCATTGGAAACAGTTCAGAGAAGGTTGACTAGACTAATACCTAGAATGCGGGCTGTCTTATGAGGAAAGGGTGGACAGACTAAGCTTGTGTCCACTGGAGTTTAAGAGAGTAAAAGGCAACTTGATTGAAATATACAAGACCCTCAGCTGTCTTGACGGGATGGATGTTGAAAAGATGTATGCTCTTGTGAGGGAATCTAGAACTAGGAATCACTATTTAAAAATAAGGAGTAGCCCACTTAAGACAGAAATGAGAAGATATTTTTTCTCCCAGAGGGTCGTGAGTCTTTGGAACTCTCTTCCTGAAAAGGCGGTGGAAGCAGAATCTTTGAATATTTCTAAAGTAGAGGTCAATAGATTCTTGATTAACAAGGGGGTGAAAGGTTATCGGGGGGAGGCAGGAATGTAGGGTTGAGGCATTGAATGGCACAGCAGGCTCAGGGCGGGGGGGGGGGGGTGTGGGGGGGGGGGCCGAGTTGCCTACTCCCGCTTTTAATTCATACATTCATATGTATGTCTTTTGAAAGCTACCGTTGAACTTGCTTCTATCACCCCTTCAGGTAGCGAATTCCAAACCACAACTTGCTATGCACAACTTGTTCCCTCCCTCATGTCATTTCTGATTCTTTGGCAAATCAATTTAAATTTGTGTCCTGTGGTTATTTATCTTCTGCCACTAGAAACACTTCCTCCTTATTTATTCTAACAAAACCCTTCTTGATTTTGAACACCACTATCAAATCTCCTCTCGACCTGCTCTGGTCCAAGGAGCACAGCCCCAGCTTCCCTAGTCTCTCCACGATCACTGAAGTCCTGATACGATTCTGGTAAAACACTCCTACATCCTCTCCAAGGCCTCAACACCCTTCCTCAAGTGTGGTCAGAGAAAGAAAAAATAGACTAAAGACAAAGAAAACAATAAGAGAAGATACAAAGGAATACACAACGAGAAGGAAACAAAGGCAAATATTTCTTAACTTAGTTAATAAGAAATCTGGTTGGAGATCCATTAGTTGACAATGAAGGTAATAACATTAGCACTTGAAACCATGAATGCACCTTTTTAATTCTAATAAGATTCTGTTAAAAAATATGCAAGTAAAGGATTGCTCAAAACTTTTTCTTTTGAGATTATAGCTTGTCCAATTACAGCAATTGCTACTATCCAGGGTCAGCCACAGCAGTGAATGCGCTGAATCTATCTCTTAATATTGTGCACAGCGGAATTAGTTTAAGCTTCAGATGGCAGACTTGCAACTTCTTAAACTGGTGCAATTCCAAGATAAAAATGTAACACAGGAAGGGATTACTATGTGCGGTGGTGATAAAAAATGCTGTCCCCATTGTCAACACTTGACTTCTTCCAATGTGATAATTTAGTTAAGTAAAAGTGATGCTGGCAGCAAATTGGAACGTCTTTATCACCCTCAACTTGTGATTTCCCCTCACATTCCATACTTGGGATTCTGTGTTAATTGATCCCAGTACAATAAAACTGCATTTTTTAAAAAACAAACTACGTTCAATAACACCTTCCAACAATTACTTTTAATCTAATTAAAAGAACAATTTCCCAAATAAGTTCAAAATTAAAGCCCTTTTTATATATTCATTCGTGGGATGTGGGCATCTCTGGCAAGATCAGCATTTATTGCCCATCAATTGCCCTTGAGAAGGTGGTGGTAAGCTGCGTTCTTGGAGGATTGATGTCCCTATGGTGTAGGTACACCCACAGTGCTGTTAGGAAGGGAGTTCCAGGATTTTGACCCAGGGACAATGAAGGAACGGCGATATATTTCCAAGTCAGGATGGTGAGTGACTGGGAGGGGAACTTGCAGGTGATGGTCTTCCCATCTGTGCACAGCCCTAAGTCCTTCCAGGTGGTAGAAGTCACGGGTTTGGAGGTGCTGTCTAAACAGCCTTGGTGAGTTTCTGCAGTGCATCTTGTAGATGCCACTGTGTATCGTGATAGAGGGAGTGAATGTTTGTGGATGGGGTGCCCCTCAACCGGGCTGCTTTATCATGGACAGTGTCAAGCTTCTTGAGTGTTGTTGGAGCTGCACTCATCCAGGCAAGCGAGGAGCATTGCATCACACTGACTTGTGCCTTGTAGATATTGGACAGACTTTGGGGAGTCAGGAAGTGAGTTACTCATCGCAGGATTCCTAGCCTCTAACCTGCTCTTGTACCCACAGCATTTATATGGCTAGTCCAATTCAGTTTCTGGTCAACAGTAACCCCCAGGGTTTTGATGGTGAGAGATTTAGCGATGGTAATGCTCTTGAACATTAAGGGGAGGTGATTAAATACCCTTGTTGAAGATGGCCATTACCTGGTGCTCCTGTGAGACAAATGCTATTTGCCACTTATCAGCCTAAGCCTAAATGTTGTCCAGGTCTTGCTATATATGCACACAGACTCCATTAGTATTTGAGGAAAAATGAAAATACCTGGAAAAACTCAGCAGGTCTGGCAGCATCTGCAGAGATGAACACAGTTAACGTTTCGAGTCCGTATGACTCTTCAACAGAACTAAGGAAAAATAGAAAAGAGCTGGTTCAAGGGGGGTTGGGACAGGTAGAGCCGGATAGAGGGCCAGTGATAGGTGGAGATAACCAAAAGATGTCACAGACAAAAGGACAAAGAGATGTTGAAGGTGGTGATATTATCTAAGGAATGTGCTAATTAAGGGTAGAAAGCAGGACAAGCAAGGTACAGATAGCCCTTGTGGGGGTGGGGTGGGGGGAAGGGATCGAAATAGGCTAAAAGGTAGAGATAAAACAATGGATGGAAATACATTTAAAAATAATGGAAATAGGTGGGAAAAGAAAAATCTATATAAATTATTGGGGGGGAAAAGGGGGATCGGAAAGGGGGTGGGGATGGAGGAGAGAGTTCATGATCTAAAATTGTTGAACTCAATGTTAAGTCCGAAAGGCTGTAAAGTGCCTAGTCGGAAGATGAGGTGCTGTTCAGTTTGCGTTGAGCTTCACTGGAACAATGCAGCAAGCCAAGGACGGACATGTGGACATGAGAGCAGGGTGGAGTGTTAAAATGGCAAGCGACAGGGAGATCTGGGTAATGCTGGCAGACAGACCGAAGGTGTTCTGCAAAGCGGTCACCCAGTCTGCGTTTGGTCTCTCCAATGTAGAGGAAACCGCATTGGGAGCAGCAAATGCAGTGGACTAAATTGAGGGAAGTGCAAGTGAAATGCTGCTTCACTTGAAAGGAGTGTTTGAGTGTTTTGGGCCACCAATATCCATTACAAGCCCACCAACTCCCACAGCTACCTTGACTACAGCTCCTCACACCCCGCTTCCTGTAAGGACTCCATCCCATTCTCTCAGTTCCTTCGCCTCTGTTGCATCTGTTCTGATGATGCTACCTTCAAAAACAGTTCCTCTGACATGTCCTCCTTCTTCCTTAACCGATGTTTTCCACCCAAGGTGGTTGACAGGGCCCTCAACCGTGTCCGGCCCATCTCCCGCGCATCCGCCCTCATGCCTTCTCCTCCCTCCCAGAGACATGATAGTGTCCCCCTTGTCCTCACTTATCACCCCACCAGCTCCGCATTAAAGCATCATCCTCCGCCATTTCCACCAACTCCAGCATGATGCCACCACCAAACACATCTTCCCTTCACCCCCCCCGGCGGCATTCTGCAGGGATCGTTCCCCCTGGTCCACTCCTCTATCACCCCCTACACCTCAACCCCCTCCCACGACACCTTCCCATGCAACCACAGAAGGTGCAACACCTGCTCCTTTACTTCCCCTCTCCTCACCGTCCAAGGGCCCAAACACTCCTTTCAAGTGAAGCAGCATTTCACTTGCACTTCCCTCAATTTAGTTTACTGCATTCACTGCTCTCAATGCAGTTTCCTCTACATTGGAGAGACCAAACGCAGACTGGGTGACCGCTTTGCAGAACACCTTCGGTCTGTCCGCAAGCATGACCCAGACCTCCCTGTCGCTTGCCATTTCAACACTCCACCCTGCTCTCATGCCCACATGTCCGTCCTTGGCTTGCTGCATTGTTCCAGTGAAGCTCAACGCAAACTGGAGGAACAGCACCTCATCTTCCGACTAGGCACTTTACAGCCTTCTGGACTGAATATTGAGTTCAACAATTTTAGATCATGAACTGTCTCCTCCATCCCCACCCCCTTTCCAATCCCCCCCCCTTTTTTCCCCAATAATTTATTTGTTTTTTCTTTTCCCACCTATTTCCATTATTTTTAAATGTATTTCCATCCATTGTTTTATCTCTACCTTTTAGCCTATTTCGATCCCTTCCCCCCACCCCACCCCCACTAGGGCTATCTGTACCTTGCTCGTCCTGCTTTCTACCCTTAATTAGCACATTCCTTAGATAATATCACCACCTTCAACACCTCTTTGTCCTTTTGTCTGTGACACCTTTTGGCTATCTCCACCTATCACTGGCCCTCTATCCAGCTCTACCTGTCCCACACCCCCTTAAACCAGCTTATATTTCACCTCATTTCTATTTTTACTTAGTTCTGATGAAGAGTCATACGGACTCGAAACGTTAACTGTGTTCCTCTCTGCAGGTGCTGCCAGACCTGTGAGGTTTTCCAGGTATTTTTATTTTTGTTTTGGATTTCCAGCATCCGCAGCTTTTTTGCTTTTATCTCAGTATCTGAGGAGTTGTGAATGATGCTGAGCATTGCGCAATCATCAGTGAACATCCCCACTTCTGATCTTATGATGGAGGGAAGGTCATTGATGAAGCAGCTGAAGATGGTTGGGCCTCGGATACTACCCTGAGGAACTCCTGCAGTGATGTGATGATTGACCTCCAACAACCACAACCATCTTCCTTTGTGCTCGGTATGACTCCAACCAGCGGAGAGTTTTCCCCCTGATTCCCACTGACTTCAATTTCACTAGGGGATCCTTGATGCAATTAAGGGTAATATGACTTTGCCAGCGATGCCTGCGTCCCACAAATGAACATATTAAAAAATTATCCTGGGGTTTAGAAGAATGACAGGTGATCTAATTAGAAGATATAACATTCTTAAAAGGCTTGACAGGAAAGGTACTGAGAAAATGATCCCCCCAGCTGCAGGATCTAGAACACGGGTCCAGTTTCAGAATAAGGGCTTGGCCATTTAGGAAATGGGGAGAAGCTTCCTCATTCAGAGGGTCGTGAGGCTTTGGAATTCTATCCCCCAGATGCTGCAGATGCTCAGTCATTGAGTGCATTCAAAAAAGTGGTTGATAGATTTTTGAGTTCCGAGGACATTAAGGCATATGGGGATAGAGGGGGAAGGTAGAGTTGAGGTGGAAGGTCAGCCATTATCTTGTTGAATGGTGGAGCAGGCTCGAGGGGCCGAATGGCCTACTCCAACTCCTAAAAACAGCATCAACAAATCTTAGTATAGAACTCCCAGAACAAACCTCTATGGATAATGCACTTAACCAATCAGGGGCTGGAGACGTTCGTAGAGGTTTTATTGACAGATAGGAGCTAAGGGACAGGGCTGGAGCCTGTTGTTCACACAGGTTCCCCCTTCTCCCAGTCCAATGTGAACAGTGAAAGTTAAAAGTTGGGATGTTCAATACCCATCCCCACCGCCCCCCACCACACACGGTGAGAATTCTCAGTTTCCGCCCCCATGTTCCCCATTTACCCAGCAGTGGAAACAATCTCTTACTATTTTCCCAGAGTAAAGTCCCCAGGTATCACTCACCCACTGACAGTACAATGCTTCCACTCATCACATTGCTACTGCATCTTGGCTCTGCAGGAAATGCTGGTTCCTAAAGTCACACAACTCCCAATCCTTTCCTCTTTCTGTCCCCGCAATCTCCCGGACCCTTCTCCCCAAATCCTCCATCCCCCCACAGCTATTATCCTATCTCCTGACTACACCCAAATTCCAGGTGGCCCCCTGTAACCCTCTCCCTCTACAAGAACTTGTATTTATACAGTGCCTTTAACATTCCTCTCCTTTTTTCCATGCTATTTCTCAAGTCCCAACCTCTTGACCATCAACTGTGCCACCCCCAACCCCACCACCACCCATCCATGCCTAATGCCCCATCTGTGTCCAGGAGATTGGTGCACCATTACACTAGATTCAGCACAGCACTCCACGATTGCATCAAACTATTCCATAAGCCAAACATCTGACTAATTCAAACAGTCACTTATAAATTCTACTTGACACTTTGCTAGGGTCCAATCCTAGTTTTACCACAATTTAAACATTTCAAGAGTAGAAAACTTATGACTGGCACAAAAAATGAGGAAAAATAGATTTTACAATGTAGTAAAGAGTGCGGAGGATAGTAACAGGCTTCAGAAGAAGCTAGATAGACTGGTGAAACGGACATGGCAGAGGAGTATTGTGTCAAATTCTGGCACAAGGCTTTAGAAAGGATGTGAAGGCTTTAGAGAGGGTGCATAAAATGATTTATGAGAATGGTTCCAGGGCTGAGGGACTTCAGTTACATGGATAGATTGGAGAAGCTGAGATTGTTTCTCTTAGAGCAGGTTGAGAGGAGATTTGATAGAGGTGTTCAAAACCATGAGGGGTCTGGACAGAGTAGTTCTTTTTATTTACTCACGGGATGTGGGTGTTGCTGGCTGGGGCAGCATTTATTGCCCATCCCTAATTGCCCTTGAGAAGGGGGTGGTGAGCTGCCTTCTTGAATCGCTGCAGTCCATGTGGTGTAGGTACACCCACAGTGCTGTTAGAAAGGGAGTTCCAGGATTTTGACCCAGCAACAGCGAAGGAACGGCCGATATATTTCCAAGTCAGGATGGTGATTGACTTGGAGGGGAACTTGCAGGTGTTGGTGTTCCCATGAGTTTGCTGCCTTTGTCCTTCTAGACGGTAGTGGTCATGGGTTTGGAAGGATATCTCATATACAGAGAAACTGTTTCCACTGGCAGAAGGATCGAGAACCAGATACCAATCGAAAGTGATTAACAAAAGAACCCGAGGCAGCATAATCAAAAGCTTTTTCTCTTTACATTGTGAGAGATTAGGATCTGTAACGCACTGCCTGAGAGTGTGGTGGAGGCAGACTGTGACTTCCAAAAGATAAGAACCTGAAGAGAAAAGAAAATGCGGGACTAGGGGGAAAGGAGGAGGAGTGGGATGAGCTAAACTGCTCCTACAGAGGGCCAGCACAGGCCCAATAGGCCAAATGGCCTCCTTCTGTGTCATAAACATTCAATAACCCTTGCTCTGGGTTCATTCTTCACTCGCCAAGAAACTCCATTTTAATGAAGTTTGGACCACATTGCAGGCAGTTTGTTGCTGCAGACACAAGCTTAACTGGAAGTAACTACAATTACCTAACCTACTCTCTTTTTTCTCTATGTCTTTACATAACTGCAAAAAATAATCAGGAAAAACATAAAACAAAGGAAAATATAGTTTGTGGAACCTTCAACTGTCCGCTATCAGAACCTGTATCTAACTTGCTCCCAGTTTCAGAACGGTTTTTAACCGCATTCTACTAACATGTTCAACATCAGCAGGACACCACACACATCTTCCCCCTAACAGATACAGATTGTTTCTAATTCAGTGTAGCTCCAATTCCAGAAAAGCCTGGATCGAGGATTCCACAGCACAAGTGAGACTTTCGATGTCTGTGTTTGACCTGTTGAATACTACATTCTGGGAAAGTATTTAAGTGCACTCAGAAACAGCGTGTTTATGTTTCAGATGTGAAGGAAAACCAGGATTCACTCAAAGAGCTCACCAGAGGACATCAATGTACCCGCTTGCTAAATATTTACAACAGTTTACACTAGTACTAATGAAAATTAATGGTCCACTTTGACAATAGCCCCGTTGCCACTTACTCTGGCTGCTTATATTTACAAAGTCTCGTAAGTGCTTTCCTCACTGTTTGCTGGCATTCTTACACAGAGCTTCCCAAAAAGGTCATTTCTAGAATAAAGCAGATAAGAAATAATCTTCACAACTCTGCCTAACTGAGAATTCCCTAAACATACCACAAAAATAATGAGAACAGAAAAGGGAGGTTATTCATCCCACTTAACTCATACTTGCATAAAAACTTAAAGGCCCTGGATAATCTCTCCTAATAAATGAAGATACAAAAAGCAGAATTTGTTAAACATAGCTTATGTTCCGCTGCCATTGTCTCCATGCTCACTTCTTTGGCCAGGAGTCCTCTCCCTGTTCAATAGATCCTTTTACCCGCCTCCAATATTCTCCCTCCACCTGGACCCCTCCCTCTGGATTCTTACCTTCTCTTGATCTTTTCATTGAGAACTGTCGGCGTGACATCAGTCATTTCAATTTCTCTGCTCCTTTCACCCACTCTAACCTGTCTCTCTCTGAACTTGCTGCACTCCGTTCTCTCAGGTCCAACCCTGACATTGTCATCAAACCCGCTGACAAGGATGGTGCTGTTGTTGTCTGGCGCATTGACCTCTACCTCGCAGAGGCTGAGCGCCAACTCGCAGACACTTCCTCCTACCTCCCCCTGGACCATGAACCCACCACTAAACATCAAGCCATTGTTTCCAGGACTGTTACTGGCCTCATTTCCTCTGGAGATGTTCCTTCTACAGCTTCCAACCTGATAGTCTCCCAACCTCGGACGGCCCGCTTCTACCTCCTACCCAAAATCCACAAACAGAACTGTCCCGGTAGACCAATCATGTCAGCCTGTTCCTGCCCCACGGAACTCATTTCTCGTTATCTTGACTCCATTCTCTCTCCCCTTGTCCAGTCCCTTCCCACCTACATCCGTGATTCCTCTGACACCTTACGTCACATCAACAATTTCCAGTTCCCTGGCCCCAACCGCTTCCTCTTCACCATAGATGTCCAATCCCTCTACACCTCCATCCCCCACCGGGATGGTCTGAGGGCCCTTAGCTTCTTCCTCGACAGAGGCCCGAACAATCCCCATCCACCACTACTCTCCTCCGTGTGGCTGAACTTGTTCTCACGCTGAACAATTTCTCCTTCAACTCCTCTCACTTCCTCCAAATAAAAGGTGTGGCTATGGGTACCCGCATGGGCCCCAGCTATGCCTGTCTCTTTATGGGGTATGTGGAACATTCCTTGTTCCAGTCCTACTCCGGCCCCCTCCCACAAATCTTTCTCCGGTACATCGATGATTACTTCAGTGCTGCTTCATGCTCTCGTCTGGACCCGGAAAAATTTATTAACTTTGCTTCCAATTTCCACACATCATTTTCACATGGTCCATCTCTGACACTTCCCTTCCCTTCCTTGACCTCTCTGTCTCAATTTCTGGTGATAGACTGTCCACCAATATTCATTACAAGCCCACCGACTCCCACAGCTACCTCGACTACAGCTCCTCACACCCGCTTCCAGTAAGGACTCCATCCCATTCTCTCAGTTCCTTCGCCTCCGTCACATCTGTTCTGATGATGCCGCTTTCAAAAACAGTTCCTCTGTCATGTCCTCCTTCTTCCTTAACCAAGGTTTTCCACCCACGGTGGTTGACAGGGCCCTCAACCGTGTCCGGCCCATCTCCTGCGCATCCGCCCTCACACCTTCCTCTCCCCCCTTGTCCTCACTTATCACCTCACCAGCCTCCACATTCAAAGGATCATCCTCCACCATTTCCACCAACTCCAGCATGATGCCAGCACCAAACACATCTTCCCTTCCCCTCCCCGGCGGCATTCCACAGGGATCGTTCCCTCCGGGACACCCTGGTCCACTCCTCCATCACCCCCTACTCCTCAACCCCCTCCCACGGCACCTTCCCATGCAACCGCAGAAGGTGCAACACCTGCCCCTTTACTTCCCCTCTCCTCACTATCCAAGGGCCCAAACACTCCTTTCAAGTGAAGCAGCATTTCATTTGCACTTCCCTCAATTTAGTCTACTGCATTCACTGCTCCCAATGTGGTTTACTCTATATTGGAGAAACAAGCGCAGACTGGGTGACCGCTTTGCAGAACACCTTCGGTCTATCCGCAAGCAATACCCAGAACTCCCTGTCGCTTGCCATTTTAACACTCCACCCTGCTCTCATGCCCACATGTCCGTCCTTGGCTTGCTGCATTGTTCCAGTGAAGCTCAACGCAAACTGGAGGAACAGCACCTCATCTTCCGACTAGGCACTTTACAGCCTTCCGGACTGAATATTGAGTTCAACAATTTTAGATCATGAACTGTCTCCTCCATCCCCACCCCCTTTCCAATCCCCCCCACTTTTTTTTCCCAATAATTTATATAGATTTTTCTTTTCCCACCTATTTCCATTATTTTTAAATGTATTTCCATCCGTTGTTTTATCTTTACCTTTTAGCCTATTTCGATCCCTTCCCCCCCACCCTCACTAGGGCTATCTGTACCTTGCTTGTCCTGCTTTCTACCCTTAATTAGCACATTCCTTAGATAATATCACCACCTTCAACACCTCTTTGTCCTTTTGTCTGTGACATCTTTTGGTTATCTCCACCTATCACTGGCCCTCTATCCAGCTCTACCTGTCCCACCAACCCACCTCCCCCCCCCCACCCCCCACCCTTAAGCCAGCTTATATCTCACCTCTCTTCTCTTTTCACTTAGTTCTGTTGAAGAGTCATACAGACTCGAAACATTAACTTTGTTCCTCTCCGCAGATGCTGCCAGACCTGCTGATTTTTTCCAGGTATTTTTATTTTTGCTTTAGCTTGTGTGCTGTTGAGTGAAACGCCCCAGGTTTAAACAGTCTATGCCATGAAAAGTGATTGTGGCTGGGTGGTCATGTTGGGCCTCAGCATTGAGGTAATGGAGATAAGAAGATTATTCAGGGTTACTCCTCCAGATCACTAAGCGGTGATTGATGCTTGAACTGCACACACATGGGGACACAGTTTAAGAATAAAGAGGTCTCCCTTTTAAGATGGAGGTTTGAAGAATTATTTTTCTCTCAGAGGGTTATTAGTCTGTGGCACTCTCTCTCTCCCAGACAGCAGTGAAGGCTGGGTCACTGAAACTATTTAAGGTTGAGTTAGACAGATTTCCGGTGGACAAGGAAGTCAAGGGTTATGGTGAGAAGACAGGAAAGGCAGCTAACTCTCAGATTCAGGACAAATCGCTTCCTGAATTCATTGGTGCCCTTCTCAATAAGAACTTTTAACAGGAGTTTGATGTATGGATGAGGATAATGCAGTCAGGGTGGGACTCATTGACTGATTATTCTAATACATTGGAATAGCTTTTTAATACATATTTAATTAATGTTAGATCTCTGTGATAGGGTAAATTTTCTTTCTTAACTTGCTATTATTCATTTATATGTAATTTTTATTTTATATTACCTGAAATGAATTTCCCTATGGATAATAAAGTCAAATTGAATCAAAATAAATTATGCAGCAGGTGGTTAGGATTTTGGAAAGCCCTGCAGGAATAGATTCAATTGTCGCTTTCAAAAGGAGAATTAGATAAATACTTGAAAGAAGAAAGATTTTGTTCATGGGGTGTGGGCGTCGCTGGCTAGGCCAACATTTATTGCCCATCCCTTATTGCCCTTGTTCAGAGGGCATTTAAGAGTCAGCTGCATTGGTGTGGATCAGGAGTCATATGTAGGCCAGACCAGGTAAGGACAGCAGATTTCCTTCCCTAAAGGACATTAATGAACCAGACGGGTTTTTACGACAATGGTTTCATGGTCATCATCAGACTTTTAATTCCAGATTTTTACTGCATTTAAATTTCACCATCTACTGTGGTGGAATTCGAACCCACAGGTCCCCAGGGCATTATCTTGGATCTCTGGAATACTAGTCCAGTGACAATGTCACTATGCCACCACCTCCCTAGTTATTGCCCTACCCTAATTACCCTTGTTCAGAGGGCATTTAAGAGTCAACCACATTGCTGTGGGTCTGGAGTCATGTAGGCTAGAACAGGTAAGGAAATAGAGATAGTTTAAGTAAGTTACCTTTGTATTTGTGGGCATTAGGAATGAGTTTTAGCTTTAAAGTTTAAGTTTGATTCGTATTTCTGTATTTGTGTATTAAGAAAAAGTCAAGTTGAGTTTTAGTTTCACTTTAAAAGGTGCCTGCATGTCTAATGAGAGTTTACGACTCCTAAAGAGAAGTTAAGCAAACTGAAGATTAGAAAAAAACTGTGCTGTTGCCTAGCAACAGGGGTCCAGAGAAGCAGGCCCCACCCACACCCACAAAAACGAAAGGAACAGCAGCTTTAAGTTCAGTTAGGAGCAGCTGCGAGGCAGAAGCAACCCAGAAGGAGCAGAAAGCCTGTCCCCAACCAAAGTAGCTGCCAAATAGAGCCTGGAGCAAAGGGGCAGATAACAAATCCCAAGCTAAAGACAAAAGTCCCCAAATTCAGAGGAGTGGAACAGGAGCAAGTCCCAAGCAGACCTTCTAGTCAAAGGGAGGACAGGAACCTGGAAAAGTTCCTATGAAGTGAAGTTAAGAGTGAGGTGCAGAGAAAGAGTTCAAGCTTCAGGTTAAAGAGAAGAACTCTGCGGGAAACAGATTTAAAGCGATATCAAGGCTTGTGAGAAGCCAGAAGGTCTAAAGAGACAGCTGATGGTCCATAATTCTTTGCTATGGGTATGTGAAGCAGCTGACAGCAGAGTTGATGAGAGAGGGTGAGGGGAAGAAAGCCTGAATGCATATGGTGCTAACCCAGGGGAGAGGAACGTTGGAAGGAGAGTTCGAAACCCTGGAGGTGAACCCTTGTGGAAGGCATCTGACAGAAAGCATTGGTTTGGGAGAAGATTCCAAAGTGAGTTCTTGGAGAGTACAGACTAGAGACCCTCATGTGAAAGACGGAGTTCAGTGAGGCAGGTTGGCTCTCGGTGTAACAAGCGTCTGGGAGGAGTTGATGAGAGATCCATAGCATCTGTTTGAGGTAACATCTGTCACTTGGTTTCAGAGTGTGGTGTGTCTGACCACAGGGTGCTATAGGTTTACATGGACTGCATACTTACTGTGGACATTAGAGTATAAGATAGATTTTGTAACTTGTGTTATCCTTACAAATCTGTAAAGGGGTAGTTGTGGGTGAAGGAGTATTGTTAATATAGTTCATCTTGTTTAATAAATGTTTTATTCTTTTGTTTGAAGTTCATCAGCCTGACTCTGGTGAATCTGCTCAGTAACCACTCTCCACGTATATAAACAAACAAATAAAAGTTGGGATCTATCAAGCTGGGTTCCACTCTGGGATCAGGCTTGTCCAGGGGTAACCTCAGCTGGCATCACAACAACAGTAAAGGACATTAGTGAATCAGATGGGCTTTTACAACAAATCAGCAATGGATTTATTGTCATCGTCAGGCTTTTAATTCCACATTTTTAAAATTTCAAACTTTACCATCGGCCGTGGTGGAATTCAAAGCCAGCTCCCCAGAGCATTACCCTGGGTCAACTGGATTACTGGTCAGTGACTATGCCACTATGCTACCACCTCCCCACAATAACTGGATTGCTGTTCGAAGGAGCCGACAGGATGGGCTGAATGGCCTCCTCCTGTGCGGTACTAGTCTATGAAAGTGGAATTGAGATCACAACCAGATCAGCCATGACCTTACTGAATGGTGGAGGAGGCTCGAAGGGAGGGCTGAATGGCCTACTCCTGTTCCTATGTCCCTACATTTATGTCAGGTGTTGGCAAAATTGGATTCTGTTGCAATACCTTTCATGAATAACTTGCTGACACACAGCCTTTGCACACATATGGTTCCTCTAGTGTGACTGGAGGTTCTCTGGCTCCCTATATCACAGCATAAATCACCTTCCTCAGGAGAGGAAATGGGAGAACATTTTTAAGAAAAGTAACCTTGTAGAAGTACGTGTTGAACTTGGATAATTTAATCTGAACCCTGAGACATGGTTTTGCCAAACGAGGTGAGTATAAGGGTTCAATATCAGAAGTACTGACAGTTTCCATTAAGCTTTACAGAAAAACTTCAAATACCATGATGTCTGGCAGAGGCAGTGAAGTCAATCAATGCCAGATGTAGCAAAGTTCTGCACCAAGAACACATCACCTGGAAGTTCCCCTCCAAGTCACTCGCATCCTGACTTGGAAATATATCAGCCGTTCCTTCACTGTCGCTGGGTCAAAATCCTGGAACTCCCTCCCCAACAGCACTGTGGGTGTACCTACACCACATGGACTGCAGCGGTTCAAGAAGGCAGCTCACCACCACCTTCTCAAGGGAAACCAGGGATGGGTAATAAGTGCTGGACTTGCCAGCGATGTTCGCTTCCCCTAAACAGTTTTTTAAAAATAAATGGCTTTCCATATGGTGAAGACTAAAAATTCAGCTGGACTGTCAGGAAGCGGAGGTGAATAATTTAAAAGGTGGTACATACATTCATTTCATTGAGTCTGGATGGTTCATCCAGAAAGATGTCAACCTTTTTATGGGGGCAGGGGTACAGGGCTGGGCAGAGGCCAGCACCTCCAGGCTTACACCAGCAACAAGGTCGACCTGCTTCGGTTCTCTCAATATGCCACATACCCAGCCTAACCCTAGGCTGGCTGCAAGGTCATATGTGGCCTTCATCTTTCCTCCTATAGCTACACACCTCCATTAGGCTGCTCCCTAAACAACCCCTTCCCCTCCCCTGAAACTCACTGAGCAGGGCAGGTCCCATCATATCTAGATCCCATAACTCCCATGCTTCCCCCATAACGTTCGCAGATACCGGGGGGACCTGTGGAAATTCAGGGACATCATTATTCGGAATAACAAACTGGGCGGTGTGTTTGCAAACGTGGCAAAAGCATTCTTATAGCATCACCTCGAGCCTGAAGTGTTACTGTCCTGTGACACTCTCATTGTCCCATGTTTAATAAAATTCAGCAGCAAATTTGATTCTAATATTTCTAAACATTGCTGCACTGTTTCTTCCAGGCATGAAAGCAAAAGCTTAAGAAATAAAACTACTGAAGTCACTTGTGTGGTCATATGAAGGAAACCTAATGTTTATGTTCAGAGCTCAATCATAATGAACATTATTGGATTCTCCATCCCTGTCATGTATTAAAACAGGACAAGATTGAGATTGCTATCTGATCTACAGCTCAATTATTGACCACGTGACCCACTCAAGCATCACTATCGTAGCTGACAATGACATATAAACCTGTCAGATATGTTTAACTTGTAAAACTCCAAACTAACTAGGCCACGTCTAGTAGCCACAGCCCTTCAGCTGCAATCTCATAAATCTCAATATTTTGCAATGTTTTTCAACTCAGAGCTCACATGAAAAACCTGCAGCGGATGTCAAAGATTCTTAAACCGGAGCAGTCCAGATGATCATCCTTTGACAATGCAGCATTACTCTGCATTTAAAAATACGTTTTCAAAATGATACAGAAGGTGCAGGCTGAAGGCCATTGGCAAAAGATGAAAGGCAACATGAGGGGAAGCTTTTTTACGTAATGAGTGGTTAGGAATCGGAATGCGCTGCCTGATAGGGTAGTGGATACGGATTTAATAGTCACCTTCCAAGAGAATTGGATAAATACTTGAAAGAGAAAAATCTGCAGAGATTTGGGGAAAGAGCGGCGAGTGGAACCAAGTGCATTGCTCTCTGCAAAAGAGCTGGCTCAGACTCGATGGGCTGAATGGCCTCTTTCTGTGCTGTTCTCATCCGTGAACGCGGCTGACGCTTCAGGCTCACCAGCGCTACTCTGGATTATAATCTAAAACACATACGCTGCCAGGGCGAAATGGAATCCAAAGCTGAGAACGCAAACTCAGGCCAATATTTCAAATCAGTGAACTTTCATTCCAATGAAAGTTCACTGATTTGAAATATTGGCCTGAGTTGGCGTTCGCTGGGCTCATGCAATCGGCGAACCAGGGAGCGGCCGGGACATGTGCCACAGGCCGTGATCGGCCTTAGACCACGATTTCAGGCTCATGGCCAAGTAACGGCCAGCGTGATACGCCCGCTGAAGTGCCCAGCGCTGCCGGGGTGGGGGTAGAAAGAGGGCGGGTGAGGGTGACTGAGGGTGCTGGGTGAGCGCTTCCAGTGAGCTCCCTGAAGGTAGACAGCTGCCCCCAGGGAACTGCAGATCGCCACAGGCTAAAGGACCAAACAAAAATGCCGCAAAATAAGTCCACGTAGCGCAATCAAGCACCTGGAAGCAATACCTCATAAAAGAAAAAACAGTCCCCGGACATCTCTTTTTACTTTATTCCCCACCCCCCCCACGGAGATTTCATTCCACTCGGGATCGAGGTTCGAGCAAAAACGTGAATGTCGCCTGGGAGAAAGGGCCCGTCCGTCAGCCGTAAATGTGGACGGGACCCGTGAAGTCGCTGCTGAACGCATCGTTCATGGGCTTAACTGTCCCTTAATTGTCGCCGGGCGCGCCTCTGACTGCCGCAGGTGCCCTCCCAGCGTAATATCTCGCGCTATTTCACATCCGCTTGGGTCGGGTGCCCGCGGGGCGTAAGATTCCGGCCGTTAGCTCAGCTTCTCTCTCCAGACCTGCCGACTGTTTCCAACTTTCTGTTTTTGTTTCGGGTTTCCAGAACCTGCAGGATTTTGCTTTCGAGTCAGAACACAGGAACTATTCAGCCGCTTCCCTGGGTCATTTTCTTCTGGTGTAGTTTTACTTCCGAATGATGTATTTACGTGAGACTGGTCAGTTTGACCAGTCTCGCGTGGAGAGAACCGTAACCCCTGCTTAAAGCGCAAAGCCACATTTCTGAAGTGCTCAGCTGGCCAGCAGCTTCCTTTGGATCAGTGACGACGATGATAAGATCACAGCAACTTGTTCATTTCTCGGAAAATTGCAGAAAAATGCATTTTTCAAAATGACTGCTCCAAATTTAAAACCACGCCATAAACTTCTGTTTCTTGTGTTTACTGAGGAGGACATTGTAGAACCTCAAAAGGACATGGACAAGTTGGTGTGGGCAGATAGGTGGCAGATGACGTTCAATGCAGAGAAGTGTGAGGTGATTCATTTTAGAAGGAAGAACAAGGAGAGACAATATAAAATAAGGGGTGCAACTCTAAAGGGTGTGCAGGAGGCGGGGAACTGGGTGTATATTGCATAAGCCATTAAAGGTGGTGGGACAGGTGGAGAGAGCAGTGAATAAAGCATATAGTATCCTACAGGGGCATAGATTACAACAGCAAGGAGGTTATGCTGAACTTCTACAGGACACTAGTTAGACCTCAGCTGGAGTATTGTGGACAGTCCTGGGTGCCACACTTTCGGGAGGATGTGAACATATTGGAGAGAGTGCAGAAGATGAGAAACTTCCAGGGATGAGAAACTTCAGTTATGAAGATAGATTGGAGAGGTTGAGACTGTTCTCCTTGGAAAGGAGAAGGCTAAGCGGAGATTTGACAGGAGTGTTCAAAATCACGTGGGACTGGACAGAGTAGATAAGGAGAAACTGCTCCTGCTCGTAAAAGGATCGAGAACGAGGGAGCACAGATTTAAAGTGATTTGCAAAAGAGGCAAATGCGATGTGAGAAAAAACTTTTCACACAGCGAGTGGTTTGGGTCTGGAATACACTGCCTGGAAGTGTGTTGGAGGCAAGTTCAAACGAGGCATTCGAGGGGGCATTAGACGATTATTTAAATAGAAACGATGTGCAGGGTTATGGGGAAAAGGCAGGGCAATGGCACTAGGTCATAATGCTCATTCGGAGAGCTGGTGCAGACACGATGGGCCGAATGGCCTCTGTCTGCACCATAACAATTCTGTGATTTTTAATTTTAGGACTGTAATAAAAGGGCTTTCATTCCTCCAAACCCCACTCATCCTCATTCCAAATTTCTTCAGTCTCTGCTCCTGATTCTTCCAATTTCCACAGTTTCCTGTTCCTTCAGCTTACACTCCCTTTCAATCCGTTCTCCCCGATCACCACCACCCCAGCCCTCACCACCAACTCTCTATTCCTGCATTCCCAACTCTCACTTCCTCTAATTTCCACTAACTGGCATTCGTACAAGTACAATTATTGCTGTGGTGGAATCTGTGGTTTCAAAGCTTAAAAAAATGCGAGAGAGACACTAACTGAAAAAGGAAAACTGACCCATCAGGGAAACTAAGACTGAAACTGAGATTGGAAACCAAACTTCTGGGGAACTGAAACTGTAAAAGGTAAAAGGGACACAGAGCCATCAGAGCTCAGATGATGATTCCAATGGTGCAGTACTGGCAGGCTGAAGACGATGGAGGCTGGATCCAGACACTGAGAATGGGCAAACATACAGTTGTTGCTGTTGTTGAAGATACTTGAAGATAACATCTACACCATCCAAAGCACTATAAGCAGAGTTGAGGGGGTTCTGCAGATAGAGTGCCATTTTTCATGAAGACCGTGTGCTTGGAAGTCGGGTTGGTTGTGCAATGTTGTCGGCTGAGGATGAGGCTAAATCCTAGAATATGAGGAGCCGAAATTCTTCACGAGGAAGACAGAGTTTTGAAGGACTTTGTGAATGCAATTGATGATGTATATGCTGGACAGATGTCTGAGCCAATTTGTGAGACCTTTAAATATCTGCCATCAAATGTGTAATTTGCCTGTTAATTCATGTTTAACTTGATTCTGGGTTTTAGAGTATAGATAGTATTTAGTGTTTGCTTTGTTTGACTCTTGTACAGTAAAAATTCTTTTGTTTAAAATCATGTCTTCATTCTTTCAGTAAATAACTGGGATTTTGGATTTCTCCCTTTTTAAAAAAAAGTTACTGGTCTCGACTGAGATCATAACACCACAAACACAAAATTATAGAATGGGTCGTTTGCTTCATGGTGACCAATCGATCTAATTCCAGTCAAATTATAAAGGAAAAAAAATATAAAAAAAGAAGAATCTAGAAGAAACGTAGCCTTTCTCAAAGTTGCATCCCAAATGCTATCAAATCAGCGGGTGATGCAGGTCATCTATTCATGTTTGTAACAGATGGGAGAACTAGGTCAAACAACGACAATAACCAGGAGGTTGCGAATATACTTAGAAATCAGTCTGGCTTTAAGAGCTCTCCATATCATATTAAGTACTGTGAACGTTCGCTCATATTCAGCACAACACCAGCAAATATGTTCCCTTTGTGAAATTTATCTGGTTCACTAATGTCCTTTAGGGAACAAAATCTGCCATCCTTACCTGGTCTGGCCTACATGTGATTCCAGACCCCCACAGCAATGCGGTTGACTCTTAAATGCCCTCTGAAAGGCAATCAGTTCTTAAGGGCAATTAGGGATGGGAAGCGATGCCCACATCCCATGATCGAACAAAACAAAAGTAAACAGAAGGGGCAAAGCTGCCGCCTTAGCTCTTCGTCTGTCTGTACTTGTTCTTTAGTTCATATGACATTCATGTAAAAACTAGCAGAAGGTGACACAACTCTTCTTCACCCTGTCAGTTGCACATTCTCTCTGAAAAGATCTCATCTTATTGATCTTTAGCTTTACTAAAGGATATACATCAACTTTGAATAGTGGGGTTTCTGAAAAACTCACCAACCATCAATTCAAATTCAGCAACAAAACCCCCTGATGATAATTTTCTGGCTATTCAAGCTGATGTAAATATTCCTTGCCTTCTCTATTTGAATCCTGGCTAGTGGTTCTCAAGGATTAAGAGAGCAGAAAACGCTGGAAATACTCAGCAGGTCTGACAGCATCCGTGGGGAGGGAAGTAGAGTTAACGTTTTGAGTCCGTATGACTCCTCATCAGAGCTAAAGAGAAGTAGAAACGTGATGAGGTTTATCCTGTTTAAGGTGAAGCTGGTAGAAGGCCAGTGATAGGTGGGGGCTAAGGGGAGACTGATAAAGACATGGAGTATTAAGGATAGTGGTAAGAGCTAAAGAAGGTACTGATAGTGGCAAAAAGATAAGAAAACAGAATGTGTGAATGGCAGAACGAGGAAAAGAACAACATGAACAAGTAACAGATGGTCCTCTTGGGGATGGGGTGTTTGGGAGAAAAGGGATAGAAAAAGGGATAAAAAGGGGGATTAAAAGAGGTATAAAACAATGAATAAATTATTTATTCATTGTTTTATCTCCTTTTCATCTTTTTTTATCACTTTTTCTATCCTTTTAGCGTTCTATCCTTTTCTAATCTTTTTGGATATTTTTTCAATCCTTTTAGTATTTTAGAAACCAGCAAAGGGCCACCAAAAAGTTGGTTAAAAGGGAAAAGGATAAAATCTGAGAAAAAAACGAGCCAGAAATATAAAAGCAGATCGTAAGAGCTTTTATAAGTATCGAAAAAGGAAAAGGGTAGTTGAAGTAAACACTTTGGAAGCAGAGACAGGAGAAATTGTCATGGGGAATGAGGAAATGGTGGAGGCATTGAACAAATATTTTAGTGCAAATCTGGGACGATGCTGCCCAAGTGGGGAAAAGGATATTTTACTTGCTTGCCGCAATGGTGGTTATCACGTTGTATCACCCCCAATCCCACTTCATTAATCGTGCCTTCCTGGGAAACGTACTGTCCAATTCGCCCACCACACTGTCACCTCATCGCTTCCTCAGACCGGGCACCATATCAAAGTGCAGCGTGCACACTCCTCTCAGTGCTTTCAGCCCTGGAGAGCATCGGTGAAGACATGACCCCAAAAGCCAAGAAAAGCCCCCCCGCTTCAAGTGACCCATTCCTGGGACGCCTTCTGGATGCCTCTTGGAGCTCACCGCGATGTCCTGGCTGCAGGAGGCCCATCAATCTCACCACTCTGGCTTGCTAGGCCATGGCAGTGGTGGTCAGTGCCAATGCTGCACAGAAGAGGTTGGCCATCCAATGCAGACAGAGGATGAATGATCCCATCCGTGCAGCCAGGGTAAGGCAACCATCTCATCACTCTAAACTCACACACTCACAAGCCCATCACACACTCACTGGCATCTCACTCACTGCCAGCTCAAGGGACATCACCACTCACTCTCTCACACACACCTTCACATCTCCATCTGGCCTCATCTCCTCTGGAGACTGCCTCCTCAGCCCTCACCCTCTTGGGAACCTTGCACAGATCACTATGTGCCTCCACACACACCCTGGGATACCCTCCTTCCCCAGTACAGCTCTCGTCCTGCAGCCTCTTCCCTTGCCTGAGGTCACTTCTTCCCCTTTCCCAAACAAGCCCCGGCCCTGCAGCCGTTGAAAAGCCACCTCCGCCTTGTGGCTCATCTGGTAAGTGGAAACCTGCCCATGAGCCCCGGTAAGAGTGATGTGGTGCCGTCTGTGAATCCTGGCGCTGATGACTGCGAGTGCTGCCTGAAGCAGGGTAGGCAAACAAACCTCAAAATCCCAAGTGAAGTGCAGCTCGCCAAGTGCGCGTCGGTGTGTACAGTGTGAACATGTCAGCGTGCTCGGATGATCCAGCATGGGGGAGGGGGGAGGGTGATTCTGGCGAGCTGGGCTTATAATGATCGGCAGACGTATTACAACTAAGTTCCCGATGTACAGCAGCAGGAAGTGCGACCTGCCATTGATGGGAGGAGTGGGCGAGTGCAAACTGGCTTCACAATGGCGTGAAACCGATTATAAGCATTCCCGCCATATTGTCCACTCACACCGCCAAGCACACCCGACACCATCGGAGCCAGACGATTCCACCCTTTGTGCCCGTCTCCACAGTAGAAGACACAAGTTTTATTCCCGAAACAGAAAGTATTCAAGGGGCCAAAAAGAATGAGGAAATTAGGGGAATTAATATCAGCAGAGAGAAAGTATTTCTGAAACTTACATGATGGCCTCCACTCCAGGGTTCTAAAAGAGATAGCTGCAGGGATAGCGGATGTGCAAGCTCTGATTTTCCAAAATTCCTTAGAGTTGGGGACGGTCCCATCAAGTTGGAAGTTGGCAAATTTTCTAGAGGGGGAGAAAGAAAATAGGGAACTACAGACCAGTTAGCCTCATATCAGTCTTTGGGAAAATGCTGGAATTTATTATTAAGGAAGTGTTAACAATGCACTTACAAAAGCATTGTACAATTAGAACAAGTAACCATGGTTTTACTGAAGGGGAGTCCTGTTTGACAAATTTATTAGAGCTTTTGAGGAAGTAACTAGTAGGATGGATAAAGCGGAACCAATGGATGTAATATACTTGGATTTCTAAAAGGCGTTTGATAAGATTAATAGACAAGATATGGTTTCATGGAGATGGGGATAATTGTTATGATCCCAAGTGATGTTAGTTCTGACCAAGTCAGATCCCAGAATGGGACTCAGCTCGATAGATCCCAACTTTTATTTTTTGTTTAGAAACGTGGAGAGTGGCTATTGCACAGAGCCACAGGGCTCAGCTGGTGAACTTTTAACAAATGAATAAAACATTAAACAAGAAAAGATTAACAATATTACAATATTCCTTCATCCACAACTAGAGATTTACAGATGTGTACAGATTTGCAGAGATAACACAAGTTACAAAAGCTATCTTCTACTCCAATGTTCACAGTCCCATGTGAACCAACAGGCACCCTGTGGTCAGACACACCACACTCTGAAACAAAATGACAGGTGTCACCCAAACAGATGCTATGGATCTCTCATCAACTACCTCCCCCAAACACTTGTCACACTGTGAGCCAACGGTCTCACTAAACTCTGTCTTTAAGACGATCTCCACACTCCAAGAACTCGATTTGGAATCTTTTCCCAAATAATGCCTTCTCTTGGACGCCTTCCATAAGGGTCCACCTCCAGTTTCAAACTTTCCTTCTGATCGCCACGTACATTCCTCGCACTCTCTCTCAGATTTAGCCATGCCAACAGAACACCACAGAATCACAGAATTGTTACAGTGTAGAAAGAGGCCATTTGGCCCATCATGTCTGCACCTGCTCTCTAAGCATTTTAACTTACTTCACCACTGCTTCACATGCCTATAGTAAACAGTTACAGATCTTTGGCTGCCTTCTTGGATCTTCTGGCTTCTCGCAAGCCCATTTTGCTTTATTTTGCTTTTTCCTGTTAAGCTTGGAGCCATTCCCTGCTCCTCACTCTTAACTTCACTTAACAGGACCTTTTCTAGATTTGTGTTCTTTCCCTTTGGCTAGAAGGTCTTCCTCGGACTTTCTCTAGTCCACTCCCTGATTTTGGGAACTTTCTCCTTTAGTTTTTGGAATCTGCTTCCTGCAGTTCCCTATCCTGTGTCCTGCTTCTCCTGGCAACTTGGTTATTCCCTTGAGATTCAGAGCTCGCGTGACAATCACTGTTACTTTAACCTCAGAGTAACCCATCTAAGATTCGTAGCCTTATTTTTCTCAGCCATCTGCTAGTGTCCAGCTAGAGAGATACTTAAACTACTTCCTTCATCTGAGAGCATAGTGACCAACTGAACTCAAATTGCTTTTAGTTTCTTTGTGTCTGTGTGGGGCATCTCGCTCCCCTTCTGCATCCCAGTTGCTAGGCAACGGCACAGTTTTTTTCTACCTTGTTTGTTTTAACTCACCATCAAGAGTTGTAAACCTCATTAAAATGCACGCATCTTTTTAAGTTAAACTAAAACTAAGTTCCTCCTTAACACACAAATACAGAAATACAAATCAAACTTAAACACTAAAGCTGAAACTCATTCCTAACACCCACAAATACAAATATAACTCACTTAAACTTTCCCCAGTTCCTAACAGTAATATATTTGCATGGATAGGTGATTGGTTAACAGACAGGAAGTAGAGAGTGGGCCTCAGTTATCTACAAGCTATATTAATGACTTAGGAGAAAAGAGAGAGAATAATGTATCTTAGTTTGTTGATGATACCAAGCTAGGTAGAAAGGTAAGCTGTGGGGAGGACACAGAGAGGCTGCAAAGAGATTCAGATAGTTAGATGAGTGGGCAACATGATGGCAGATGGGGTATAATGTAGGGAAGTGTGAAGTTATTCACTTTGGTCATAAGAATAGAAAAGCAGAATCTTTTTTAAAAGGTGAGAAACTTGTTAGGGTTGATGTTCAGAGAGGCTTGGGTGTGCTGGTATAAGGAACACAGAATATTAGCAAGCAGGTACAGCAAGCAATCTTCAAGATGCACTGTAGGAACACACCAAGGCTCCTTAGACAGCACCTTCCAAACCCATGACCACTACTATCGAGAAGGACAAGGGCAGCAGATAGATGGGAACACCACCACGTGGAAGTTCCCCTCCAAGTCACGCACCATCCTGACTTGGAAATATGTTACCGTTCCTTCAGTGTCACTGGGTCAAAATCCTGGAACTCCCTTCCTAACAGCACTGTGGATGTACCTACACCTCATAGACTGCAGCGGTTCAAGAAGGCAGCTCACCACCACCTTCTCAAGGTTAAGTAGGGATGAGCAATAAATGCTGGCCTAGCCCACAATGCTCACATCCCATAATTGAATTTAAAAAATAAGGAAGGCAAATTGCATGTTGACCTTTATTGCAAGGGGTTTGGAGTACAGGAATAAAGAAGTCCTGCTACAATTGTACAGGGTTTTGGTGAGACTGCATCTGGAATACTCTGTGCAGCTTTGGTCTCCACATTTAAGAAAGGATATACTTGCATTGGAGGTGGTACAGTGAAGGTTCACTAAATTGGTCTCTGGGATGAGGGGGTGTCCTATGATGAGATGCTGAATAAATTAGGCCCATATTCTCTGGAGTTTAGAAGAATGAGAGGCAATCTCATTGAAACATACAAGACGCTGAAGAGGCTTGACAGGGTGGACGCTGAGGGATTGTTTTGCCTGATTGGGGAATCTAAACACGAGGACACAGTCTCAGGATAAGGGACCAATCATTTAGGGCTGAGATGAGGAGATATTATTTCACTCAAAGGGTTGTGAATCTTTGACGTAGGTACACCCACAGTGCTGTTAGGGAGAGAGTTCCAAAACGCTGACCCGCACAGTACTGTGGTGTAGCCTCACCAAGGTCCAGTATAATTCTAGTAAGAGTTATTAAATATGCTGTATGAAAGCAAATTATTGCTCTTGCAAATAATGCTAGATATTAATACAAGAGGGTGCTTTGATTAAAAAAAGGTCACCTTTTAGAAGTATCTTTCAAAAGAATGACAGTGCAAAATTCTCTTTTTATGGAAACACTACATTTTAATATATGTTTATAATTCTGCAATTGGATTGTATTTGACTGAATAGCGTAATTACACTAAGTATGAAAAATTAAAAAAGAAAAAACCTTGAAGGCTAATTTCACAATAGCACAAAGCTAAGCATATTCCTAAAGTTTTTGTGCAATCGTACCTGTCTGGCAGAATGATTAAGCAAAAAGTGTAATCTGTAAAGGGCACTTCTGAATACACAGAAAATTATGATCATCCTTACATCAATTAAGCAAACCCTGAGAGTTTCATAAACAACTTCACTTGTGCTTAATTGCTACTGTAAATTTTGTTATTGCTTTTATCAATTTATAGTGCGTGTAGGTCAGATTGCTGACACAAATTGGGCTATAATATAATGTACTGGCAGCTGTCTTTAAATTATTATAACATTTTAATTTACATTAAAATGTAATCAATTTAATTTGATAAAAGTGCATCACTGTTGTGCAGTACATCATTTTCAACCCACCTTCATCCAAGCTAAGTAGATATTTCTCTACATTGCCAGCAAATTTATTACAAATACTTGGGAATAGAATTTCTGCACTGCATCATTGTATGGCAGAATAACTGAATGTTGTTTACAGATTGCAAATTATATTGATCACTGAAGAATGAATTTTGCAATCTTTGAACCATAGATTCGAATCAGAATGGTTAGAGCACAGGAGACCACTCAACCTGCCAAGCCCACATCAACACCCTGCTGGAGCAAGTTAGCTCGACCCAGACCCTCACCCTTTCCCCATAGTCCTGTAAATAGTTTCCCTTCAAGCACATATCCAATTCCTTTTTGAAAGACCTAATTAAATCTGCCTCCGCACTCTCAGACAGTGCATTCCAGACGCTAACAACTCGCTGCATAAACAGGTCTTTCCTCATGTTGCCTTTAGTTCTTTTGACAATCACTTTTAAATCTGTGTCCTCTACTTCTTGAGCCTTCCGCCAATGGGAGCAACTCCTCTCTATCTATTCTATCCTGACCCCTCATGATTTTGAATGTCTCTATCCAATCTCCTCTCAACCTCCTCTTCTCTATCTCCAGCTTCTTGAATCTATCCATGTAACTGAAGTCCTCATCCCTGGAACCATTCTTGTAAATCATTTCTGCACCCTGTCTAAAGCCCACACATCCTTCTTAAAATGCAATGCCTAGAATTGTGCACAATTCTTCAATTGGGGCCCAACCAGTGTTTCATAACGGTTCATCATAACTTCCTTGCTTTTGTACTTTATGCCTCTATTTATCACGCCCAGAATCCTGTAGCCTTTTTAACCATTTTCTCAATCTACTTTGTCACCATCAACAACTTGTGCACATATACCCCAGGTCTCTCCATTCCTGCACGCCCTTTAGCACTGTACCCTTCAGCTTATACCTCCTCTCTTCAATCTTCTGATCAAAATTTATCACTTCCTACTTCTCCGCATTAAATTCAATTGCCATTTTTCACTCATGATTTAAATAATAAATGAAAATTAATAGAGGAAACCAACAGTAGAATTTTCACTAAATTCTAGGTGTCTGACTACGTTATAATAGTATTGTGTTTGCTGCTAATGGCCATTCATTGTATTTGCTAACGCAACATCATTCAGGAACCATAATGTAATGGATCACCATTACCATATTGAAAGCACTTTTAAGAAAAAAAAACTGGCATTTGCTCACCATATTCGTCTAACTCCAACATCAGAATCAAATTTCTGCATTACATCAGTCTGAAAGAGCCAAGGTCAAGCAGCTTAAGATATACACCTTGGGTTATTAATTGGCATTTAATTTAAAGTTGCTAGTCACGCTGTATAATAGAGCAAAAATCAATTACATTTTCATCACTAGCAAGAAGACATTTGCAATGCAGATATTTACTCCCTGCCCATTCTCTGCCCCGGAACCTGGCAAGCTTAGTGCAGCAAGTCTAGCCAGACATGTCAAACCACAGCAACAACCAAATATTGTTTGAATACAGTGATACATTGATTCAACTCCTCACGAGTATCATTACAAACTTTGGTTTTGTCAATGTTCACTTTCGTTCTGAAGTTCCTGCCTGCTGTTACCACTTTATCTACTCGTTCTTGTAACCTTTCTTCTGTGCTTGTTGCTTTGTCTTCTGCAAATCTAACTGATGTTATCATTCACTCACCACCACCACCCCCCCATTCTTAACACCAGATACTGAGTCTTCAAATGCTTCTTTAATCATTGCTTCTGCATAGACATTGAAGAGGACTGGTGATAAACAATATCATTGTCAAACTCCTCTTCCAATTACACATGGTTCTGACTTCCCGTTGGCTATTCTCACTGTTACTGTTTGTGCCATGTATAGATTTCTTATGAGCCATCTATCTCACCAGTCTATTCCAACGTCTTTCCGCACTGTCAAGAACTAGTCCAGCCAACCCAATTGAATGCTTTTTCAAAGTCTACAAAACAAACATACAATTCCTGTTCAAACTCTAAATTGTGTTCTCTCATTAATCTTGCAATTAATGACCTTCTTCCACTCTGGAATCCAAACTGTTCACCTCCGAGGTAGTTCTGTACCTTCCCACCCACTCTCTTTGTTACAACTCTCAACACAACCTTCGATGCATGGGCAATCTGACTAATTGTATGAAAATCAGAACCTTTGGCTTCTTTCTTAGCACAATCGTTCAAGTATTTAGAAAACATAATATCCACAGATGGAAGATTCAACAAAGAAATAAGAATAAGGATGGCAATGGAAAAGGCTGTATTTGGTAAGAAGAGATAGTTACTAACCAGAACGCTGAATAAACAACCCAATAAGTGACTTGTGTTATGATTCCAGCTGATGTTAAAACTAGAGAAGTCAGATCCCAGAGTAAAACTTGGCTTGGTAGATCTTAACTTTGTTTTTGTTTTTAGAAACTGTGGAGGTCAGCTACTGAACATATTCACAAGAGTCTGCCGGTATACTGTTAACATAAAGGATAAAATGTTTATTAAACAAGAAAAAAATTAACTATGGCTTGAATTTTTAGGAAGCCTCCAACATCCTAGAAGTCGACAGGGATGACTCCAGCAGCCCCTATGTGAATTTTATGCTCTAACGAGCACTGACTGGCACGAGGCAGAACTTCCAGCCTCATTTGGGAGGAAATGCCTTAGAGAGCTGCCAGCTAATCATATTGGACAGAGGCTCTCCAGTGCCTCCAGGCACAGCGCTGCAGTGGCCGGAAGAGGCACTACAGGGAGCTGCCTGGAACTGTGTCCTGGGACCAGGAGGACAGGTAATTGGCAGAGGTCCCAGGGTGAGGAGGGTAGGCTATGTCTTGGGGGCAGGTCGCGGTGGGGGCAATCAGGGTCTCAGGATATAGTCCGGAGGAGGAGGGCGGGTCGGAGGTCACCAGGCCCTAAGGGGAGGGCACCCCCAGTTAGAAGGGGCCTTCTGATGAAGGTATCCCCCCCACTGCCCTTCCCGCCTGAGATCAAACTGTTTATTTTCAGTCTTCCTCCCCAAGTGGTATCCGCCCGCCAGCCTAAACATTGAGGCTGGGCAAGAAAAGGCCCTCGAGTGGCCACCGTAAAATCACTACCAGGCTGGGGTGGGTGAAAGCCCGGAGGTAATCCAGTTTGTGCAATTTTACATCCCCTCCCCCGGCCGGGGGGGAGGGAGGCATGAAATTCTGGCCTATATTATACCAGACAAAAAGATTGTAAAGATTTCCAATACAGATACCAGAAAATGATTCAAACTCACACTATTCCTTTTATCCCAGCAACCCTTACAGACACAAAACCCCAATGAAGATGTCTCAATACCAAGCTTTCTTGCTTGGGTTATCTCAGTTTCAAACAGTTTTATTTCTGGGCATTCATGAGATGCTTTTCTTCGGCTGGTATCTCTCCCTGAGACACCCAAAAACTGCAATCTAAGTTCACTATTACTTCAACTTCAGAGCAAATACATGAGTTCCCTAAACTCAGTTCCCCAACAAGCATGCAAGATCTCTTATGCGAGAGATTAGACCCTCTGCCTGCACTCTCTGGTATACCCACACTAACTGGCCTTGCATGTTTCCCTATCTACCTCTCCTTAATGATATTCAGTGGTTTCCCCTTTATCTACAGCAAGTGACTCTTTCAAAGAGCTCCAATAAATTGCTTAAACATGATTTCCCTTTCATAAAAACATGCTGACTCTTCCTGATTACCTTGCATTTTTCTAAGTGCCCAGCTAAAACCTATTTAACGACTGACTCTAAAACCTTCCCCACGGCAGACATCAAGCTAACTGGCCTATAGCTTCCTGTTTCCTGCCTCCCTCCCTTCTTGAATAGAGGGTTTATATTTGCGACTTTCCAGTCCAATGGAACCTTTTCAGAATCTAGGGAATTTTGGAAAATTAACACCAACGCATCTACTACCTCATTCGCCACCTCTTTTAAGATCCTAGGATGAAGTCCATCTGGACCCAGAGACTTGTCAGCCACAGCTCCATCAGTTTGCTTAGTACCATTTCCCTAGTGATTGTAATTTCACTCCCGCCCCCCTCTCTTTCACCTCCTGATTTACAGATATTACTGGAATGTTTTTTGTATCTTCTAAAGTGAAGATTGAAGCAAAATATTTGTTCATTTCATTGACCATTTCCTTAGTATCTACTACAAACCCCCCATTCTCGTTCTCTAGAGGACCAACACTCACTTTACTTACTCTTTTCCTGTTTAAATAACTTTAGCAACTCTTGCTATCCATTTTTACATTTCTAGCTAGCTTCCTTTCATACTCTAATTTCTTTCTCCTGATTAACCTTTTTGTCATTCTCTGCCATTCTTTATATTCGGATTAATCATCTGTCTTGCCACTCATCTTTGTGCAGTTCTATACTTTTTCCTTATACTTAATACTTGCTCCAACTTCTCTAGTTAACCACGGATCGTGCCCCCCCCCCGCCCCACTTTAGAATTTTTCTTTAAATTAGAAATATAATTAATCTGAGTTTTCACAAAAATCCCCTTAAATATCTGCCGCTGCTTTTCTATTGATCTATCCCCTAACCTGGTATCTCAGCTCACTTCAGCTAGCTCAGGTTTCATGCCCACATATTCGCCCTTTTAAGTTTCAAATACTAGTCTTCAACCCACTCTTCCTTTCATACCGGCCCTAAAATTTAATCATGTTGTGGTCACTGCTACCTAGAGGTGCCTTTACTCTGAGGTCATTAATTAATCCTGTCACATTACACAATACCAAGTCTAATGTAACCTGCTCTCTGATTGGTTTCTGAACATGCTGCTCTAAGAAACTATCTCGAAAGCATTCTATGAACTCCTCATCCAGGCTGCTACCGCCAGTCTGATTTCTCCAGTTTATATGTAGATTAAAATCATCCATTATTATTGCTGTCCCTTTATCACAAGTACCCAATATTTCTTCTTGTATACATTGTCCTACATTGTGGTTACTGTTGGGGTCTGTAGACCACTTCCAATAGTGACTTCTTTTCCCTGCTATTCCTCATCTCCATTCAAACTGATTCTATATCCTGATCACCTGAACCAAGATCAACTCTAACTACTGCACCAATGCCATCCTTGATCAATAGTGTTGCCCCTCCACCTTTACCCAGCTTCCTATCCTTCCTGAAAGTCATATACCCCTCAATAATCAGGGTCCAATCCTTGTCACCCTGCAGCCACATCACTGTAGCGGCTATCAGATCATATTTATTTACTTTAATGGACGCTGCCAATTTGTTTACTTTGTTATGAATGCTACACAATTTCAACTGCAGAGTCTTCCGTTTTGTCTTTTTGTTATCTTTGTGACATCTAGTCTTGATTCTTGGTGCATTCTTAGGTTTTTTACTCTCTGTCCCTTCCTGCCATTCTCCAACCCTCATTTCTCATATTACTATTTTCGCCTCTTACCTTGTCTCTACTTTTTGATATACCACATCTTTCCACATTTGGTCCCTTGCCCCCACTATAAAACCCTCTCCACTTCCCTAGTTATGCGGTTTACAAGAACACTGGTCCCAGCACAGTTTGGTTGTAGACTGTCCCAACAGTAAAGCACTCACTTGCCCCAGTACTGGTGCCAGTGCCCCACAAACCAGAACCCACTTCTCCCACACACCAGTTTTGAGCCACATATTCATCTCTCTAATCTGATGTACCCGATGCCAATTTGCATGTGGCTCAGGTAACAATCCAGAGATTATAGCCTTTGAGGTTCTGCTTTTCAATTTAGTACCTAGCTCTTCATACTCTATGCAGAACCTCTTTCCTAGTTCTACCTACGTCCTTGGTACCTACATGGACCCCGACAACCAGATCCTCCCCCTCCCTCTGTAAGTTACTCTCCAGCCCTGAGCAAATGTCCCGAACCCTGGCACCAAGCAGGCAACACGGCTGCCTGGACTCTTGCTCTTTGTTGCAGAGAACAGAGTCAATCCCGTTCACTATACTGACCCCTACTATAACTACATTCGTATTTTCTACCCCCCCACCATTTGAATGGCTTCCTGTACCATGGTGCCATGGTCAGTTTGCTCATTCACCCTGCACTCTCATCCAAATAAGCTGAAACCTGTTGGACAATTGCAGGGACTCACACTCCTGTCCTCTGGCTCCCCTACCAGCCTCACTCGCACTCACGCCCTCCTGTCCCTGACCACTGACCAAATCAGAAGACCCTATCCTAAGTGGTGTGACTGCCTGCTGGTATAAAGCATCCAGGTAACTTTCCCCCTCCCTGATGTGTCGCAGTGTCTGCAGCTCAACCTCCAGCTCAATGACCCTGAGCTGAAGTTCCTCAAGCTGCAAACACTTACTGCAGACGTGTTTGCCCTGGATCACAGTGTTATCCAGGAGCTCCCACATGCTGCAGCCTCGACACATCAGGACATCACAGCCCTGCCATCCTTAATGCATTTAAAATAATTACTTAATTATATTATTCACTTTTTTATGTTGTCTTTTAAAATATTTTAATAATGTTACCACCAATTTGTATATTATTTCAAACCTTAGGAATAGAATAGACCTTAACCACTCACCAGATACTCACCAAACAGCTAGCTCCTTTCCCTGTAGTAGAGCAAGAACCAATTCCCACAGGGTAGAAAAAGGAAACAAACACCTCCTTCCCCCCTTCACCGAACTCCCCCACTCACCAAACACCAAATCCAAACTCAGTTTCTTCAGCTGCACTCCTTTTACCTTAGCTGCACTAAAGAGGATTGTATTTATAAAGAGGATTGTATTTATAAAGAGGATTGTATTTATAAAGAGGGTTATATTTATAAAGATGGTTGTATTTATAAAGAGGATTGTATTTATAAAGAGGATTGTATTTATAAACAGGATTGTATTTATAAAGAGGATTGTATTTATAAAGAGGATTGTATTTATAAACAGGATTGTATTTATAAAAGGGATTGTATTTATAAAGAGGATTGTATTTATAAAGAGGATTGTATTTATAGCCAACTGAAGTGGAGCTAGAATAACTATATTCAACCAGTTAGCAAATTAACTGCTCAGCTCTCACAGCAGAGAGTGAGTTTACCTTGTCTAAGCTGCAAGAAAAAAAAACAGCCTGCTTACACAGCACTTTCCAGTTACCGATAATTACAGGCTACATTAGATTTTAAGAGCAAAGTTTAAGAGCAAAATTAACAATTTAAACTCCCCCACTCACCAAACTCCAAGTCTGCATTCAGTTTTCTCATCTGCACTCTGCTTGCCTTGGCAAACAATGATGTGAAGAGTCATACGGACTCGAAGTGTTAACTCCATTTCTCTCTCCACATATGCTGCCAGAACTGTTTAGTTTTTCCAGCATTTTATGTTTTTATTTCAGATTTCCAGAATCTACAGTATTTTGCTTTTATCATTAGAAAAGGCCTTGAGTGCTTTCTTGGAGTTATTCCAAAGTGCAAAATCTTAAATCACCGTGATTTATAATTTTTTATCTAAACTCATTAATAGCAGAGTTCAAAATGTCTTACCATCAAGGTCTAAGGCAAGAGAAAAGTTATGAGACTGTTCTGTCCTGGTTACCTGTATCCAGAGAATGAGGTCTGATCATGAGGCTTTGCTTTGTAACCGGGTTCCAAGGAGTAGTTCAGCTAGCAGAAAGAATCCCATTGCACTGACAGGTAGTACGATGAGATAATTAAATGTGGGATATTAGTTAACACCCAATGTCCAACAATGCTAGATGCATAGGGCAGAATTTTCCATCCCCATTAGCATTGGGTGTCATGGTGGTCATGAGTGGACAAAACAGTGGGAGGGCCAAAGATCAGTTTCACGTCATTTATGAAACCAGTCTGTGAACATCCGCTCCACCCAGATGATGGGCCTGCATATAATTATAAGCCATGTTCACCGGAATCATCCCCGCACGCTGGATCATTCAGGCACACTGACAAGTTTCACAACTGTACATAAGCGACCTGCAACCGGTGAGCTGCACTTGGCTCAGGTCTTCAAGGCTGGTTTGCCTACCTGACTTCAGGCAGCGCTCGCAATCATCAGCGCCAGGCTTCGCGGACAGCGCCACTTCACTTTTAGGGGGCTCACGGGCAGTTCTCTACTTACGAGACCAGACCTAAGGCTTTTCACCAGCTGCAGAGCCAGGACTTGCTTGGGGAAGGGGTTGAAGTGGCCTCAGGCAATGGAAGAGGCTGCAGGGCGAGGGGGTGTCCTGGGGAAGGGGGGTATCCCAGGGTGTGTGTGTGGGGGGCACATGTTGATCTGGTCAAGTGGCCTCAAGAGGGTGAGGGCTGAGGAGGCAGTCTCCAGAGGAGATGAGGCCAGATGGAGATGTGAGGGTGTGTGTGTGAGAGAGTGAGTGGTGATGCCCCTTGAGCTGGCAGTGAGTGAGATGCCAGTGAGTGTGTGATGGGCTTGGGAGTGTGTGAGTTTAGAGTGATGAGATGGTTGTCTTACCCTGGGGGCACGGATGAGATCATTCATCCTCTTTCTGCACTGGATGGCCAACCTCTTCAGTGCAGCTTTGGTATTGACTACCACCGCCTCCCAAGCCAAAGTGATGAGATTTTTGGGCGTAATGTGACCAGAGCAGGGCTGGAGGACATCACAGCGGGCCTCCAAAAGGCATTCCAGTGACGGGTCACTGAACTCTACTTGGCTTTCAGGGCCATGTCCTCACTGGAGCAGCCCTGGGCTGCAAACATTGAGAACTGTGTGCGTGGCTGCAGTTTAGATATGACACCCGGAGTGAGGAAACGGTGGGGTAACAGCATGGCAGGCGATTCGGAAGCCACCCTCCAGCGAGATAGTGTGTTTCCTGTGGCTGCGTAATTAATGAAGCGGGAAGCAGACGATATGGTGTGAAAAGCCACCACTGCGGCCAGCGGGTAAAATGTCCTTTTTCCCGCCCACTACTGCACTTAGTGCAAATCTGGGATAATTCCGTTCATAATTTCAGAAAAGTCACTGCCAGGAAACTATAACCAGAGGCCAATAGAGACTGGCCAACAATTGAGAGTAAATTGCCCAGACTCACAGTCTTGGTCTGAGAGTTCCAGTGATGCTGGATTAGCCAGGGCCCTCTCACCTGCACTGGTGAGGGGTCAAAGATGACAGATCACACAGTTTTTTAATAGTCATTTTAAACACTTGCGCATAACTTAGATTTTTCCTTTGTTGTTTGACCCATGCATCAGGTTTAAATATTGATCAATGAAAGATCAGGCTTTATATGCAAGAGTTATCACCATATTTTGCAAGATCAGGCTTTATATGCAAGAGTTATCACCATATTTTGCAAGATCAGGCTTTATATGCAAGAGTTATCACCATATTTTGGGCCTTAAATTCCACCTCAGAATGTACCTCTCAGTATGAACTTCAGATTCGATGTGACTGTAATAACAAGAGGCATTCCCCTCATTGCCCCAAGAATGACCCAGCGATGGACATCTGACTACAAATTTATTTGGCTTTTTTGTTGCAAATTTGAGCAATAAGAATTGTGAAATTTCTAGATTTGAAAGTGACACAAAGCCCTAGAAGTACCACAGGAGTAGGAGGCTTCAGTGTGAGACCAGTAGCCTGGCATGGGAGTTTAAAAAGGCAGCTAGGGTCCATCTTCCACTGCCGCACCCACCTTCATCCTGACTGCATTCTGCCTCCCACTCTCCCCAAGCTCCCTTTTGTTTCACTGTTCGCTCTGTAGAGGTTGCCCTTGACCAGTTCAAGAGCGTTTTCAAGAAATGGAATCATAGAATAATACAGGACTGAAGGAGGCCATTCAGCCCATTGAGTCTGTGCCAGCTCTTCTAAGGAACAATCCAGTTAATTACACTCCCCGCTCTTTCCCCAAAGCTCTGCAATTGTTTCTCTTTCAAGTACATATCTAATTCTCCTTTTGGAAGCGGCAATTGAATCTATTTCCACCGCCCTATCAGACAGGGCATTCCAAAACCTAAACATCTGTTGCAGAAAAATAGACATCAAAAAACTTTTTACCACTGAGTTGAAGCAGTGGATCATCAGGTACAACAACTCATTACTTGTGTCCTAATATGATGGTTAATTCCTTTCTATGTGCCTATGTGCTAATGGTGTGTGGGAATTGCACTGAATAATAATCCAATGATTCCTTTAGCTTTTTCTTGTTCTGTTTTGCAAATTCAGAGAAACAAATAGACTTATAAAAACTGATTCGGTGAAGTAGTAAAACAGAGGATGACAGGAAATCCTTCAGATGGGACTGGTACTGAGGCAAACAGGTTGGCTTGAGTAATGGAACATTTTAATAAAGTGTACAAGGTATGGGTAGTGTGTTGCCCTGAAATTTCAAGGTTGAGTTATCTTCAATCTCATCCAACGCCCGGGCGCATGACAAAATTTCTAAACCAGAGAGACAAGGGCCAAGGATTTCACAGTCAGCTGCGAAGTGTCAAAAAGCAAAGGCTATGGGCCAAGTGCTGGTAGGTAAATGGGATCAGGGAGGTAGGTCAGGAGCTTCTCACATGTCGGTGCAGACTCGATGGGCCTGTGTGATTCTGTGACGGTGTTCCCAGCTGACCTCAAAGAAAGAAGCCCATAAAGACCTGGCGATCTGTGTGGTGTGGATTTCCACTTTCCCGAAGTTGGTTTGGATTTGGAGCCAAGTCACTGGGTCTCCATGCATCCAGCACAGAGATTTCATCAAACAGGCTAACCAGCCAATCACACAGACTCACAGAAAACAAACCCAGGAAGTAAAAACACAGAATCCCTTCACATTAATTTTTTACACAGATAATGGAATAAATGATTGGGATATACACATTGGATTAAGGTGGATGCTGAAATATCATAAACATGTTTTTTCTGAAAAAATGGTATCTTAAAAGTTTTTTCAATATAAATGTGGCGTTCCAAAAATATAAAATTAGATTTTCAGAGCTAAAGGAGCTGTTCAATAACAATGTTGAACTTATTAAGCTATTAAAAAACCTAATTACAGCTCATTCAACCATCTGTAACAACCCTTGAAAAAGTTACGCGAGGACGAACAGCATTAAAAAGGCAAGTGCACATCAGCGCTCAGTGATTTCTACCTGTTACAAAGCAGGCGACTACAACAGCGTACCCGAGGGGGAAGCATAAAATCCCTGACAGCAGCTTCTGAATTCCGTGCTTAACTGCGCATGTGCAGATTCCAGAAGTTTGCTGTCAGTTTTAGAAGAGTAATGATGGGGGGACAGGAACAGTTTCAGCATCATTATTACCGCAAAATCCAGGCCATGGTGCTGCTCCTTTGCTGCTTTGATTGACAATACGTTAGGGCACTAATAAAAGGAAATGATTGCTCCCAAGCAAAACTTCATAGAAAATTACCTGAGCCACATTCAATGAGATTTCCATTCGTAGTAGAAATTATCGCTTCTCTAGTGCCCATTATTTTATTAAAAAAACTTATTTCAAACAATTTAATTATTCAGATAAGCTAGTTTAAACATGCAAAAGATGCCTCAAGTAGATTCAGTTTATTAAACTGAACATTGTCACGTTATAGAATAATGTACAATTTAATTTGATTCTTCGCAAAAGCCTGATAAGAACAAAACCCATTTTGTGTTAACAACACTTCATGAAATGCGAAGAATGATACCTCCACAATGTTATCTCTTAGCAGCTGTAAGAATTGAAGCGATGTCTTGTACCAACTGGAAGGAGCCAACAGCCAGGTGCTTGATTTTAGGCTGAAAATTAGGTTGCTCTGGGGTTGTCACACTTGCACCGATAGTTTTTAAAGCTGCTTTCAAGTTGTTAGCACAACAATGTCACATCAATTTTACAGTCAAATATTTCACCTTGAACATTCTGTTATGGAAAACATTTAACAGACAAGAGATAACATCAGAGATAAAAACAAAAAACTGCGGATGCTGGAAATCCAAAACAAAAACAGAATTACCTGGAAAAACTCAGCAGGTCTGGCAGCATTGGCGGAGAAGAAAAGAGTTGACGTTTCGAGTCCTCATGATCCTTCAACAGAACTGAGTTCTGTTGAAGGGTCATGAGGACTCGAAACGTCAAGAGATAACATCATCCTACCAACATTTTGGGGATTACCATGGACCAGAAACCGACACACATTAGAGTGTGTACCATCTACAAGATGCACTGCAGGAACTCACCAAGGCTCCTTAGACAGCACCTTCCAAACCCATGACCACTACCACCTAGATGGACAAGGGCAGTAGATACATGGGAACACCACCACCTGGAAGTTCCCTTCCAAGCCGCACACCATCCTAACTTGGAAATATATCAGCCAATCCTTCACTGTCGCTGGGTCAAAATCCTGGAACTCCCTTCCTAACAGCACTGTGGGTGTACCTAGACCACATGGACTGCAGCGGTTCAAGAAGGCGGCTCACCACCACCTTCTCAAGGGCAGCTAGGGATTGGCAATCAATGCTGGCCCAGCCAGCAAAGCCCACATCCCATGAATAAATTTAAAAAATCATGTGAGGGGAATGTGCAGATGTATCAAGTCTTGTTTGAACAATTACACAGTTTCTGTTCAAGGGGAAGACACTGAGAAAGCTGCCAGCGACAGCTTGCTTAAAGACATATGCTGCTCCAGTGTTTAAAGTTTTACTACAGCATAAGTAGGTGCTCCCACTGCATGCAGCATAAATTAAATAGTAAATTGGACAAAGCATTTGTTTCTCATACAAAGGTTAATTTAATTGCACAGAATGAACCACTATCACATGCCTGCAAATTAACACATGTGCAACAGTAGCTGAAGCACTATTTCATCTACCTATGTGAATTCATCTAAGGCTCGAGATTGCTGATCATGCTGTGTTCGTTATGCTACATAACACTGGCCTGACAACAGTGCTTTGCAGTGGAGATCAACACATTGATCTTTGCAATGAAATACAGCAACAACAATGTCCTTGCACATAAGGAAAAGCTTGCATTTCCATAACATCGTTCACAACCACAAGATGTCCCAAAATGTCTTACAGTCAGTGAAGTACTTCTGAGGTGCAGTCACTGTTATCATGGAGGAAACAAAGCAACCAACTTGCACACAGCAAGCTCCCACAAACAGTAATTTAATAATGATCAGATAATCTGTTTTTGTGATATTGAGTGGGAAGTAAATATTGGCCCCAGGGCACTGGGGATAACTCTCTTCTTCAAAATGATG